>NC_064754.1:40946542-41189042 GCF_011397635.1 Epinephelus fuscoguttatus | reverse complement strand
GGAATCGCATGGTGGCCTAGATAGAAAGCTGACTAATTGGTTGATGAATATTGATCGGTTGCCAGTGTGCGGTTTATACATCGGTTTATTGGGATGTGACAGCTCATGAAGTTGCTGAATGTTAAGATATTTATCAGTTTAGCATGGTGGTGGCGGTTGTGATATACTGTTAAAGGCTGAATCAACCCTCAGCTCTATGTCTGTCTTGCTTTAGCTCTCTCTACTCTAATGCTATTCTACGGCTTCACCCCTCTGCCATCCATCTTCCTGCCTGATTACGTGTTACAGCTACTTGTGATTTCAGCTGACCAGGGCAAAGTCGTATATCTCAGGTGTTCATACTGTGCACCACACAAGTGCAAACCTGGGAGATGTATAGATGCAGGCAGAAGAGATGAAAAGTGGAAGGGGGGCCCACAACGAGGGTTTTATCTCTACACTTTCTTTATATATAGGGAGGGAAATGACTGATAAGGGAGATGAAGAGAACAGATAATTTAGCTGCAGTTAAGAGAGATATCACACTTAATTAAGGGTTTAAAACGTGCGTGCGTGCGCGCGCGCGCGTGTGCGTGTGTGTTTGTGTGTGCATCCAACGCCCTAGGCGGTAACTGAGGTTCTGCCTAGCATATAAACTTCTCAGCATCGCATTACCCGTCAAGATACTCTGCTGTACATGCCGGGAAGATGAGAGAGGAGGAGATACATGCACACACTCAAATGTACACAGACACAACAAACACAGGCACACATGTGACAGAGTAATGGTTGTGATCTACTGTTAATGATTATAGTCCCTCTAATTGCCTAAAGAGGATAGGGATAGAGACAGAGAGACAGACTGTAGCCAGGAGGAGGTAGAGAAGAACAGAGAGGAAGAGAGCACAAGACAAATCTGACCATGAAAAAAGACCAGCACATCATTGGGAGGAAGACTGATGCAGACACTTGCCTCATACTTTGTTGTAACAGATATTAAGACATATCAAGCGTAGCGTTAGTTCTGGCAGGCCACGACGTTAAGCTCTAAATTAGCCGTTAACGACAAGCAAGCAATCCTCAATCAGCTGATGGCTCAGCTGACTGCCCCTTTGCTCCTATTGGAAAATTGCATTCAGAGCGCGCTATTTAAACCTATTTAAGCCTGGCCCCCTTTTGCTGCTTCCTCTGCCGGTAATCGCAACCCACCTCCACCCCAGCTCCTCCTGTCATGCTCTTTTCTCTGCTCTATCTGGGTTTGTTTCACTGCTGCGCTCCCTGCTATAGCCGTTCATGATGGCTCATGAAGGGCAGGAAGGTGTGCTCTTCCTGCCTCAGGCTTTCCACGCAAGCGCGTGGAAGAGCAGGGGGTCCCAGATCCTCCTGCTATGTGGGTCCGAACTTTATTGTATTCAGTTGCTTGCTCTGCTCTGTCTGGGGTTTCTTTGCTGCTGCGCCCCCTGCTCCAGCCGTTCATGATGGCTCATGAAGGGCAGGAAGGTGTGCTCTTCCTGCCTCAGGCTTTCTACGCAAGCGCGTGGAAAAGTAGGGGGTCCCAGAACAGAACCATACCGCCAAATGTAATACAACTTGTGCAAGTAAATAAAGATTATTTTTGACAAAGTGGTCCTGACTGAACAAGAGTTTATACAGAGCTTCTCCAATATGATCATATTAGTGTATGTATATCATATTAGTGTATGTAATAAATCTTTTCTTTGCTACTCAAATTCATCACCCATTTAACGGATTTAAGAGTGAGAGAAAAGAGACTACAGGGATGAGCTGATCATGTACTGACACTGACTGACATAAAACTGTTTGACAAGATTTTACTGTTTTCTTTATTATCAATAAAAGGGAAGTCACACTAAATTGTTTTCAGCCCAGATACTAACTTCGTAAGTGCAGGGTTTTCCACACATTCATTTGCTTGTGGCGGCCTGCCTGGGTATCAGCACTTGCCACCATGTATCTTTTTTCTGTTTTTGCTGACCAGATCATTTGGAGCGCTGTTGAAATATATTTACCGAGCACCACACTCTTGGAGCGCATAGCGTACTCTGGGCACAGATGAAGCAGAGCAAAGTGAAACTTCGGTCATAATTCACACAGAAATGGAACGTTCTACTTTTTAGAATAACAGCGCTCTCATTTTAGTGGTGTTCATTGTTTTTAGATGAAACTGGCTGTGTTCCCATGGAAACTGTGCACTCCGCCATCCAGCTCAAGGTCTAAAATTTTGCTTTCAAGTTCCTCTGCAGCAGCTGCTCCTCTAATCTAATGCATCGATCTGATCAGCTCTGATCAATCCAACCACAAACTGACTGATGGATTAATTCACCACCCCCCGACTCAAACCCAACAAACTGCTGCTGAGAGAGAAAAAGAAAAAAGGTCATTAAGAGTTCTGCCTGCACTGCATTCACAGAACTCCAAAAACCTCCTTATTTGTAGAGAATAATGAACAATACATAGGATAATCACAAAGAGACACACACACACACACACACACACACACACACACACACACACAAAATAAACAGTTTGGCAAAATGGCTAAGTTGCAGCTGGACATTAGGGTGGGATTTGGGTGGTAACTGTCTGTAGGTTAATCAGTACCAGCAAACACCTTTCGCATTGTTTTCACACTGCCACTTAATACATAAATGTATGACAAAAATATCAATTATAGCCTCTTTAAATAAGTCTGTTACAATACATTATGTGACAGAGTTCTCTGCAGCTCTCACCTGTGGCTGCAGCAGCGGCAGTCGGATGTGAGCCAGCAACAAGGGTAGCTGACGCTGTCGTGTGGCAGCGTCGTGACGGACCCAGGTTAGCAAAGAGGTTACCACAGTTTCCTCGTCTGGCACGTTGACATCATCGGACGTGAGCAGCCTCTCCATCTCCTCCACTGGGAGCAACAGGAACTCTTGGCCTCCCACCACCTCTAAAAAGTGCTCCTAGTGGACAGAGAGATGAAATGGTGATAAGAGTAGCAGGAAAGAGTCAGACTAGTCTCACAGGAGTAAGGATGAATGAAAAACGAAATGTAAATGAGAAAAGGAATGAGAGGAGAGAAAAAAAAACAATAGGAAAATATGAGTGGAGAGAGGAAAGGGATCACGGGGTTGGAAGGAGACAAGAAGAGAGGAAAAAAAGGAAGGAAATGAGGGCTTGAGAAAGGTCAGAGGAAGATGAATGAAAAGCTGGAGAAAAAAAGTTGGATGAGAAAAGGTTGGAATGATTTGGCAGTGAAAAATGAAGGGGGTTGCTTTAGAAGTACAGAGCAGGGCTGAAACTAGCAATCATTTTCATTATCTGCTATTTTCTAAGTTAATGAATTATCATTTGGTCTGCATAATGTCACACATTGTGTTATCACAAAACACAATCCTCACAATGAAGAAGCTGGAACTGCAGACTGTCTTTAACAGCTAACTGATTATCAAAATATTAAGTAAATTAATTAATTAAGTAAATGTGACCTGATTCCTACATAAATAAAACATTTAAAATTAACAAAGAAATTAAAACAGTCCAGACTTCTCTCTACACAGTCTACTGTATAGCTCTCTCACACTGCATGTAATAATCCTGTGAGCTGTGTATGTGTGTGAATACAGACGCAGGCAGACAGTCACACCCAGATAAAGACACCTTTACAACATAATTACCACAGATTATAGTTTAACAATAATCCACTTAGAGAGAAAGGAAGAAAGAGAGGAACAGTGTCAGAGACAGAATCATAGAGGGAGGCAGGGTGGGAAAAAGGCATGTTAAGACAGGAGAGAACAAGAAAAGAAAAAGAATAATCAAGTCGATGGAAGAGCTATTTCACAGTCACCATAGCAACCCTGTGCTGAAAACAGCCATTGTGGCGATAATGGTGTGTGGTGCGTTGTGAATAAGGAACCAATTTGTTACCAAAAATAACTGGATGGCTGAAAAATGACTGAAGTCTGACCAGGGAAAACTGTATGGAGGTAGAGAGGGGTAGTTGTGAAACGGAGAGATGAAAGAACCCCATTTATTGCTCTTAATTAATTGTTTAAACCTAAGCATCACCTGTGGTCTACCTGAATCAACATCATCATTTCTAGATGTATATTTTCCAAAGCAGTTCTTTTTTTTTTTCTTTTTCACGGTGGCTCTACAATCTGTGGAGGTATAGAGATGAACTGGCCTTGTCATGCGTACCCACCATGGTGTAGGCGTGAGCGGCCCTCTGCAGGTCATTGCAGCCCTGAGCGTCGGCGTAGGAGCGGATACCCAGACAGTTGGAGGGGTGGAGCTGCTTCATGAGGAATGAACAGCAGGCCTGAACCACTGACGACAACTGCAGCAGGCATGAGGCTGACAGCAGAGACTCAATGGTGTCCTCCCTCAACTCGAGACGGCCTGGAAGACAAAGTGGGGAGATGGTGGAGAAGGAAGACAGTGAGGAGGCAGGACAGGAATCATTACAGCAGGACTTTGAAAGTGTCTAAGATTTATTATTTAAAAGGCTATGAGATCAAGAGTATCACGTTTTGTTTGTTTTTTTTGTTTGTTTTTTTTTACCTCAAAGGGGTTCTGTGCAAAATTTAGAGTATATGAGTTGTCTGGACAAGGTTCTCAACATGGAGGTGGCTAGCAGCTAACAGTGATAACCCCATAAACAGCTCTAAACAAAGGCAACGGTGCTGACAGAGCTAATGATGTTAACCAAGAGGAATTGGAGGATGGGCACTATGCCTCCATGAGGACGCCGTACCAGTATCAGTGGTAACTGTTGTAGGAGAGTGGTGCAGAGTGCTGCCAATGAGCTAGCCAGTGTGACATGCATGCACCGCTGAACTGACTTACCACAACAAACCACAAAGAAGCTTGGACTACAAGTAGCATGAATTCACTCTCTGATCAGGACATCATTACTTTATCTCGACTTGGATTGCCCTTTGAAAGTGGGAGATTTGAATCATCATTTGGAGTCTCCTCAGTCAACTGAGATTGCTTCAACTTGAGAAGTGCTTTTTATTCTTTGCTAGTGAGTGCACAGAGTAGGTGCTCTTGACTTTCATACTACTCTTTGGCACAGGGAGCTGTGGACACGCAGGCAGCGGCACAGAGAGGGGGAGGCTTTTCACTCTAAGGTTTTGAGATCACATTGTCTTCTGTGGTGAATTTACATCTCACCGCAACTTAATACAATGAAGTCTCTGGCTTTTGTTTGATATCTAGTGTCAGCAAAAAATAGCACATTTCCAATCTGTCCTTAGCACCATTAACTTGTTTACTGTATTATGTGAATGCCCCTGTCACAATGAATGTCCTGCTGAGCCCTGTTTAAACTTTAAAACTACTGACAAATATTCGTATTGAGCAGCTAAATCTGATTTGACTGACATAATTCTGAGTCAGGTATAGCTCTTATCTTTACATAGCAATTTTTTTTCTATATCAATGCTCTGTATGTCACAAAGAACACCTTAAAAGGAATGCCTCACCTCCCAAAATCTGTACACCAAATATTCACCCCGTATTATGATGAAATTGTGAATAAATCTATCTCGCATGCCTCCAGTGAACGAAAAATCCAAAAACTGAAAAAAATCTTGATGAATTGAAGTTGTAGAGGTCCGTGTTTAGCAACAGTAAAACCTTTCGCAATATCTGTTCACAAACTCTCACATACTGTAACTCCTGCACTTTAATCCAAGTCTCAATTATCCAGTTGTATTCTCTGTACTTGCCAAACAGACAGCCCTTTCCAACTTTGATGTTTTAAAGGGTTAGTTCAGATTCTGCAAAGTCACACAATAACACAAAGAAACTACTGATGTGAGGCAGTGGTAGACAAGTAGCTCCCTTGTTCTTACCATGTTGGTAAAATTACTGTTTTTGTCAATGGAGTCTGGCTTTGAAGAGAGCATGGAAAAGTTTTGAGAAGTACTGAGCATACGGCCGGATACATGAGACTTGGATTATACGGCACGATTTGTGTGAGTTTGTAAACAGATGTTTTGATATAGTTTTGCTGTTGTTAAATGTGGACCCCTATGACTTCAATTCATCAAGAATTTTCTGTTATTGGATTATTTGTAGACCATGGAGGCATGTGAGAGAAACAAATTTTTCTTTTCAGCGTAACACGGGGTGAGTAGCTCATATACAAATGGTCATTTCGGGGGTGAAGTATTCCTTTAAATCACAGACCAAAATCTACTTAACATTAATTACACCCATCCAAGTTTTGGCACTGTTCACAATTTCTGTTTGAGAGACTAAATGTTCTGGGACATTAATGAGCTGCATGGGGGCTCCACAAGGGACTGTCCTGGCTCCATTCCTGTTCACACTATCCACCTTATTTTTCACGGAAACACGGAGACAAAACAGAACGCAGCCAGCTTCCGTTTTTTTGTGCGACACTTCCGGTCCAGCACTCTTACCACTGTGTAAATGGGAATCGCCTTGTTGTTTACCTTGCTGAGTTTAGCTATATATGTATATATCACATTTTTCACGTCACTGCATCACCGTTTAGACTAATCTGATGTTTGTAAAGTCTATAAACACAATGACTGAACAAACATTAGTATTTTCTCTGTGTGTAATTTATAACATGGTTATCGTAGATTAGCTGGGCTAACCGTCAACTGTTAGCCGTTAGCCCTGTCTGTAATAACTCACTAAACTCACAAAGTGGCCCGTGAAAAAAATATTTTTTCCAGCGGATGTCAACAACATGATTGAGCTAACTGGAGTAGTTTCATGTCGTATCCGACAACGGGAGGCTTTTAACGGATGACGTCCTGATGTTAGCTTTGCTGCTAGTGTTAACGTTAGCTGTCCCTGTCAGCTGCAGCCACTGATGCTTTCTAGACATCGTGATTTCCCAAAACTGAATAAATAACACACATAGCAACACAAAACTGCTTTGCTAGCTCAATCATGTTGTAACGGCTGGATGGTTGATGAGTACATGCTGATTCAGGTGCTATCAGAGCCGATCCGCGCATCACTATGGCTTAATGATCAACTCAGTCAATTAAAACAACCCGTCCTGTGTTCGGAGTGTATGTCGCCGACAGAAAGAAAGAAAGAAAGAAAGAAAAGTGAAAAAAGATAGAAAAGCGGCGTACACCTCACATATTTATTTATCACAGTTGCGCACACGTTTGGCTGGCATGCAGAAGCACCGTCTGTGTGTCTGTGTGTCGAGGGTGCGAGCCGCAGCTTCAGCTGCTCAGGTAGAGAGGCTTAGCCCGGTGTGTTTTTTCGCTGATTCGGTTCTGCAGGTTCTCTGCTGGTACACTGGAGACGGGGATCAAGCAGTTTGTCTCACTCGGGATAGATTGTGCTTTTTTGGTTCATAGTTTATGATTGACGTGCGATTTCTTCGCGTTTAGAGGGAATAAATTTCCATTATAACGGAAACGTGGGCACAGTTATCTATACAAAATACACAGACTAACTAACTAACTGATTGACTAACATAAACAACTGAAAATTGAAAAAAATAGCTTGCACGGTTAGCTCCGGTAAGGGAAAGCATGAGGGAAAGCGGCTGAACGGAAGTCACGCACAAAAAAACGGAAGTTGATCACTATTTACTTCCGTGTTTGAAAATAAGGTGGATACTCGGCGGACTTCAAATACAACTCTGAATCCTGCCACATCCAGAACGACTCGGACGACACTGCTATTGTGGCGTGTATCAGGAATGGGCAGGAATCTGAATGTAGGGACGTGATGAATGCCTTTAGTGACTGGAGTCACAAGAACTGTCTCCTCCTGAACACCTCAAAGACCAAGGAAATGATCATAGATTTCCACAGGTCCAAGCCCCCTCTTCAGCCAGTGAATACCTGTTGGGTGGACATGGAGGTGGTGCCAAGCTATAAGTATCTAGGTGTACACCTGGATAATAAGTTGGACTGGTCCCTAAACACAGACGCTCTCTACAAAAAGGGGCAGAGCTGCCTCTTTTTCTTGAGGAAGCTCAGATCTCTCGACATCTGTAGTAAGTTGCTGCAGATGTTTTATCAGTCTGTGGTGGCAAGTGCGTTGTTTTATGCTGCAGTCTGCTGGGGAGGAAGCATCAGACACAAAGATGCAAGGCGGTTGGACAAACTAGTCAAAAGAGCTGGCTCTGTGATTGGAGTCAGATTGGACACACTGGAGGAGGTGGTGGAGAGATGCACACTGAAGATGTTCGAGGCCATCATGAACAACCCAGATCATCCACTTCACAACACCTTGATGGACCAAAAAAACTGTGGTGGACGGCTCCTCTCTCTTCGATGCAGGACAGAGAGATACATAAGATCCTATATACCAACAGCCATCAGACTTTATAATTCTTTGACATATAATAGATGAGCTGACGGATAATTGAAACATCATGGTATGTTATTTTTGCTTGTCATTATGTTATGATCTATTTCTAATAAAGCCAACCAGTGTGTCTGTATACCTGTGTATGCATACTGCACCAGGACCCACAATGCATCAGGGTCCACTCCTTCCATTTTCACCTCGTCCTGCTTGGCCTCCCTCACATCACTGGTGAACATGGCTGCAAAGTAGTCCGACACGGATGAGAGGACCAGTCTGTGAGGGGAGAGAATGTCAGGCATCGGTCAGAGAGGATGGATGGCTGTAATGGAGAAATGGAGTGCTGTGACCTTGCTGACAGGATGAGTCAACGCTGACAGGGTAAAGATCCAGAACAGAGAGGCTTGGAAATGATGACACAGCAAAGACAACACACAACATTATCACCCTGTAAATATATCACAGCGTAGACACACATGCAGTCACATTAAAAGCATCAGTACGCTGCAACTGAATTGCTTGTTTGATGATTAAATCACATCTAAACCCTCTTACCCTACACCTCTCCAGCATCAGAATTTGGAGGGCTGCATCCAACAGCCACGCCCACTTTATGCAGTGACTGCCCAATTGTGTAGGTGTGAGACAGTAAGCATGAACAAGTAAGTGCAACCCTATGAATGCCTTTGAGGACTGACCATCTGACAATATGCACCATTATCCCCATTTAAACAATTATCACTACTTCCCCCTCTCTATTAGATTTTCCCACCAAAATTAGCACGTGTATGAAGGTTTTCTAAATTCAGGAAAAACTATTCAAGGTAGGCAATAGACTGCTTTGTCATTGCCAGTAGACCAGAGCAGTGTACATGGCTCTGTAGTAGATAAGTATGCCATGCCATGGTGTGTCATGTTCAATGTCACAGCCGGGCAAGAAAACTGGTTCAGAAACAGTAGAAAGCAGGATGGAGGTCAGTGAAAATGTTTTGGTGATTACTTTGTTTTATTTTATATCTTACTTATTCAGTCTCTATTTCAAATTTGGGGCCAAATAAATTTTGATAGAGTATTGAACGCTGCTTGAACGGAGTCAGACAGTATCTTATTTGTATTGTATCGTATTTGCATTGCGCCAGCAAAACGGCTAAAATTTCCGCATCCACCCAGGTGTCGTGTTTTCATCACTACCATTCGGAGTTGAAAAATAATGTATATCTTTTCTCATTACATACAAAAGCCAGATGTTAGTGGGTGTGATAGACTTTTTCCACCACAATTAGTGGGTGTATGCAGATTTTTTTAAATGTGGGGGGGAAAAAAATAGGTGATAGGCTGCTCTCCTGTTGCCAGCAGACCCACAGCTCTGCAGTAGAGGAGTATGCCCTTTTTATATGGTGTTTCACATTCAACGTCACGGATGTGCCAACAAAAAAGGTTAGTAAACAGTAGAACGCAGCATGGGGGCCAGTGAAAATTTTACAGTTGATACTTCTTTTTATATCTGTTACTTACTCAGTTTCTCTTTTAAACTCAGTACTGACTAAATTTTGAACAACGTTTGAGCGCTGCTTAGATGATAACATTTTGTGGCGGCCTGTCATTGCACCACACCATCCAATGGAATAAAATTTGCACATCCAGCTGGGTGTTGTATCTCCATCACTGCCGAACGAAGACAATCGAAAATGAAGCTGATAAATACCCGTAACTACTGCAGAGCCATATGACTTGGAAGTAAATCCTGATTGTAACCTTTCCCATTAAGTAGAGAAAAAACTTGATGTCAGTGGATTTTCTGTACAGTGGAAATGGACTTTAAGTTATTTTTTATTCTTTACAAAATTATTTCTGTCACTATTAATGTGAACAAACTAGTGCAACCTTATAAATACCTTTGGGAAAAGACTGGCTGACAATGTGTGTTGTTATCCCCATTTTTAAAAGATTATCACGTCTTCCCTCACTCTGTGACTGCTGGCTTTTTACCTTGCCTTTAAGGGAAGCCTTTTGGGATAGCTAGAAACACTCTTGCATTCTAACATTGTAGGACACCATGAAATATTAAGTAGCTCTATTTTTACTAATGATGTCATTAGTAAGTCATTAGTAAGTAGATTTGAAAGTGGTCTGCATATCGCCACTTTCATACAAATAGAACAACAGCTGAAAAAATTACAGAGGCTGAATTGACAACTATGTGTATGTTCTTAGTTTATGGCAATGGTGTCAAATTCATAGGCCACATAAAGCCCAAGTTGATGTCAAGGGGGCCAGACCTGTTTAACCAATGCATCATAACCTATAAATTACAAGACCTCTAAATGTTCCCTTTCTTTCAGTGAAAAGAAGTTCAAGTACATTCTAAAAACATTTGTCCATTTATAAAAAGATGATGAGCAGCCTGGTGTCTTAAGAAAGAACAGTACAGTTTGAACAATATGTCCCAGTTTTTCAACATTCAGTCTGTCTGCTGCTTACATTTGCATTTTTCCACACATTTCCACTCCTGTGGAAAGTGGAAGCTATTGAGGAAGCATGGAAAGTTATCCTCTGCCTTACTAGCCATTTACAAATTTAAAGTTTTGGCAGTGCCTTAGCAATAGGGTTCCACCAATATTGTTTTAAGATAGTAGTCTGATACAGATTCTTTTCTACTGAAGCTGCTGATTGACAATATTTTGCACAATGTTCAGTGTCTTTGAATAGGATCCCAATAAGTATTCATTGTTTTGTCAGAGAGCTGTAATCTGGGTTGAAAAGTCTCTTAAGCAGCATTTTAAATAACATAGGCTGCTCACAGTTTAACTTGCTCCTGAAACCTGATACCTCTTAGCCTTTACATGCAGCCTTAAGTGCATCAATACTACGAATGCAAAGTCATCCAGTGGGCCCAATTGGATGCTTTGGCAGGCCAGTTCTGACAAATATGCATTTTCTACTATGATGTACCAACAATCATCTGCAAGAGTGGAAAGTCTGCACTACCAGCAGGGGTGGGGGGCACCTTTATGACAGTAGGCTAAGTGTTGCGACCTGGAGAGTATAGCAAAAGTGTTAAAATTCAAGCCAAAATAAGTAACCACAGCAACCAAGTTGAACCAAGAATAATGTAAGTCTGTGGTTTTTAGAGCATAAACCTGAGGGCTTCACACCATCCTACAGGGGAATACACTGACAGTTTCCACTCATTCATACAAGACTGATCAGAGAATTTAATGTTTTATGTCTCTTACAGGACTGATATTCTGCCTGATAGACACAGATTGAGACCTTCAGACCTCCTTACGTTAATGTGATGTCAATTTAACATGTTGGTCTCACATCTGAATAATCACCTTGGCTGATTTTAAATAAAATTCCTAATGTCAATCTGAAAAAAAAAACCTCTCCATGTCACTTTAAACACAAGCACAAGTCTGACTTTACGTAATGCCGCCACATTAACATAAAGGCTGTTGAACAACAAGGTCTTATATAGATTGTAACTCCATTCTATCTATCTGTATTGTTACAAGAGGACCAACAAGTGCGCTGAAAAACACTGAGTAAATAGATGGTATTTATAAATGCAGTAGACAGAAAAAAATACTGCACGTATAGGCTCCAGACAGGATTAAAATTACTCATTAGTGCATGTAATTTTAAAATCCCTTGATTTCTCCTACAAAAATCAATCCCCTCCGAAATGCAATAGCATCGCATTCTTGTCTCTCTGAAGAGGTGTGATTAGAGGTAGAAGAAAAACTGTGCAAACAACAGCCTGGCATGGGCCTGAGGCATCTCCAGATGTTAGTACACAGCAAGCATATTGGGGATAAAGAGCTCAGATGTTTAAACGCTTGATCATCAAACTGCAGCAGAGCAAGCTTTTCCTCAACACCAGTAAGAGCCTAGTTTTTAATATCTTTACATTTTAATAACTTGTGACATGCAAGCATGTCACATGCATCTAAACTCATTTATTTGTTTAGGATTATTTATCTTTGAAACCAGTGCCACATTAGAAGACCTCTAAATTATGTGAAGCTAAACTGACATGTGGAAAAGATGCCAGAGAAAAAAGAATGCATGCACAGATACCCTAAGGACCTAGAGCTTTTCTCTCATTAAAACGCTTAAAGAATGCATTCACACATCTTCTGGGTTTTATGAAGGTCACAATATGAAGCAAATGATCGTCTTAACATAATGAGATTCAATGATAAATCAAACATTTCACGATGAGAGGCAAAAGAGCAAGAGAAATAAACATGAGGTCATGCTGCCTGAAGGTCATAACTGTACTTATACAGTCTTTATAAACACTGTTTTATTACCTCTGGCAAACAGGTTGTGTATTTGGTTTGTTTGTTTGTTTGTTTGATAGCAGGATTAAAGAAAAACTACTGGCCAATTTTTTTTTAGAAATCTAGAGGAAGATTGTAACATGGACCAAGTAAGAGCCCATTAAATTTTAGAGTGGATCAGAATTACAGGGACAGATACACAAATTATTCTCCACTTTTGTTGACATTGTGAGATAGAGTGATTGGCCGTCCCAGAAGACTGCACTCTCCGAGTGCCCTTCTATGTAACTAGACTTACTGCCCCATGGTTGAATGCCTCTGCGCACGACCTACCTGACCAAATGTTTTGTCTTCTGTCCTTCTGAGGTATGACACTGAATAATGGTCAGAAAAGTGTTTAATGCAGACACGCAGACACACACACACACACATTATATATATATATATATATATATATATATATATATATATACATACATACATATACGCTGACCTTGACCATTGACCTTAAATCACAAAATTCTAATCAGTTGATTCCTCAGTCCAAGTGGACATTTGTGTCAGATTTAAAGAAATTCCCATAAGGTGTTCTTGAGATAACATATTTACGAGAATGAGACAGATAAAAGGTTACACTGACCTTGACCTTTGACCTCAGAAATCCAATCAGTTCATTGTTGAGTCCATGTAAACATTCCTGCCAAATTTGAAGAAATTTGCCCCAAGGTGTTCTTGAGATATTACATTCACAAAAATGAGACAGACAAGGTCACAGTGACCTTGACCTTTGGCCACCAAAAACAAATCAATTCATTGTTGAGTCCAAGTGAATGTTTGTGTCAAATTTGAAAACAAAAAAAAAAAAAAAAATCCCCCACAGTGTTTTTGAGATATCGCGTTCACAAGAATGGGATGGACAGACGGATGGACAACCCGAAAACATAATGCCTCCAGCCACGGCTGTTGCCAACGTGGAGGCAAACAAAGTCTACGGAGAATATGGAGAAAATTAAATGTCACGATACTTCTGAGCAAACACACTGATATCTATATTGCAATGATATTTTAGTGTTGACAACTAGTGCTTTTACAAAATATTTATACAATGAGATTTTTGGATAGGTAATAATCAATAATGTGGATAAAATGACTAAGTGGGTAAAGTTAAATGATACAACAGCTACAACAGTGTGGAAGGTTTGGAAAATTTCAGCACTTTTCTGTAATGCAGCCTTTAAAACCAGGAAAAGACAACATTTACGATAAACAAAATCTGAGACAACCTCTAGTCTCATATCACGATATCCATATATCACTGATGTATCGCTTAGCTCTATTTTACTTACACATGGCTAGTTATTTCGAAGGACTATTATTTTCAGAATTCACAGAATCGTCCATAAAAAAACAATATAAAAGAAGTTACATCCCCAGCCAGATCAAGAACTGACATCCACTATAAAAGACATGCCAGTCCCTGCAGTAGGAGAGGAGATTATTCAATTCATTGCATGTGTCAATCACAGCAGCTGAGCTCATGAACGAGAGAGAAAGAAAGAGACAGGAATGTGCTTAATGCAAGGTCAATGCAAAATTTAGAGGCGAAAGAGTCTGAGAGAGAAGATATGTGGCATAATGGAGAGCAAGCCAGAGAAAGGACAGAAAGGAATTATTATGAGGTCATTTGTAAAAAAGACACTTAATTAATTCCCCACCGCAACAATCCATTACCCTTTTCTGTCACTGTGAAGTTAAACACACACACACACACACACACACACACACACACACACACACACACTCTCTAACATCAAGGTATTAAAAAAGTCCCAGGAAGTACTTGTCATTTAGTATTTTATGAGCAGCATTTTTCCTTCTTTGCTCTTGGAGATTTCTTTGTAAATAAGGCAGTGACTGTCTAATGGATGCAAAATGACTGTGAAATATAAAGTAGTCCTACAGACCACTGCAGGGTTCATTATTTTTAATGTCCTAATCTAAATATGGCTGACGATAAGTAAACTGATCACAAGATTAAGCTCACTTTAGAGCTCTGTTTGACTGCTACGTGAACAGATTTTCATAATGGTTTTGTGCGTGTTTACTATTTTCTGCTTCAACTGTTATGTGTGTTCATGGTGACTTCATGGTCAATGGACATGTGTGTGTGTGTGTGTGTGTGTGTGTGTGTGTGTTATGCACATGTGTATAATCTCATTACTCAGTGTGACACCGGGACCATGACAGATAGCCTGCCCTGAAGCAAAGAGGAGCAGTGTGTCTGTGTGTGTGTGTGTGTGTTTTACAGACTAAAGATGTCAAAATACACTATAGTCAGCAGGAAGTTGCCCTGCCAGTATTCCAGCTGGGTATCTGTTGCTCATCTCTCTCTCTCTGAGACACACACACACACACACACACACACACACACACACACACACACACACACATACACACACACAGACAGTATTTTTGCTCCTTAATTTTTCATGCAGGTCTCTGTCTGACTTGCTGTGAGTGACACAGGCTATATCCAGTACTGGGTTATTTACACAAATGTACCTTGCAGAAGACAGAGGCATGGCAGGCGGTGTGTCAGTCTATAATGGAAAGAGCACAGAGAAGACAAAATGCCAGAGTGAAGAGAGCAGGAAACAGATGAGTTGGACTCAGGAAAGGAGGGCGAGCTGGAAACTCAACACTGTGTCTGTTTGTGTTTGAATGTGGATGTGCTGCTCGCGGCAGGGACACAGTGGTGGAAAAACAGAAAGGGGAAAACAACAGGATTGGTAGGGGAGACCTACTCAACTATTATGACTTTTCGCCACAGATATTCAAAAATAAACATTACGTAGAGTATGTTTTAGCGTTTTAGCAACGCTAATGGTGTGGCGTCACTAGCAGGGCATATTATCCAGTTTTCTGGTATCTGTTAACCAGTGAAATGTCTTAATAACTACTGGATGGATTACAATGCCTGCCACTATGTTAGGCAAGTATTTTTTTATCTGCCACTTTTGAAATAAATGTATGCACTAAATGAGGCAATAACATCATTTCATGTAAAAAATGATGCCATCCAGTGTTTGATATATTTACACAAAAAGCGTTGCATACTTGGTAAATCCCAGTGTTCCAATTTGATTTTGGGGGAGCCCTATGTTTTAGAGGGTGGGGATTGGTAGGGTACTGTACCGTACATAACTGTATGCACAGGCATACATGCAATGCATGCCATTTCAAAACTTCACAACTAATTGCTCCTCTGCTCAGATCACCAACACCCGTCTGAGCAACTTTCATAGGAATGAACTGAGCCCCGCCTCCAACACGGCATCCAGTTCTTGTTATACATCCATGGTGAAGATGGTAAACATTATATTTGCGAAACATCACCATGTCACTGTGAGCACGCTTGCATGCTGGCATCAGCACTTAGCTCAAGGCACCACTGTGCCTCAGTAAAACCTCACAGAGCTGCGAGCATGGCTGTAGACACTTTAATCTTCTTGTTGTACTAAAAACATGCAAGAACCATACTATGCACATAATAGGCCCCAGGTGTGTATCTAATGATCTACAACAATGCTACACAAAGTTTCTTGACTAAAGGTATATTATTAACTCAAATCAGTTGAGGAAGCACTCTTACAGAGGTGTCCACTTGGGGGTATAAAAATAGCTGTGTGAGATAATGTATTTGTATAGGGCACTGCCCCAGAGACAAACGGTATAATCATGCTCTACTTCTTTAAAGTACATATAGAGGTTGAGTTTTGCTCAAAGTGCGCTGCTTGCAACAAACTCCACAAGAGATCTGCGGCTAAACACAGTACAAGTGGCCTATTCAGCATGTACGCTACATTTGTTTGTGTGTACATGTAAGACAAAGAGAGAGAGGGAGAGAAAGAGGGGGTAGGTTTTGTTCCCAGAAAAGCGTTTTTATCCTACACATACAATAAATCAATTGCTAACAAAACACCCACTTTCAAACATCTTACTCCCACCCCCTTGCAAGTATACACACTCAACACACACACAGCTTCAGATGCCGACACACTCTTTTCACATACGCCATTAGGATTCTCATACAGCAGGGTCTTTTGTTTGTCACCATCTGTGCCTGGAGGACTAAATCAAATGAGGCAGAGTAAGAAGGCAGTGAGAGAAAAGAAGGCTTTCTGCTGGTGGAGGGCCGCTCTTCTGTCTCATCCTCGTGCAGATGGACCCTGCTGCTGCACCCGTGGCCACATGCCCAGAGAGCAACAGTGACAGAGCAGCGTAGTGGGGGCTATGAGGTGGGTGACTGGCACGTGTATGTGTGTGTGTGTGTGTGTGTGTGTGTGTGTGTGCCTTTGATGCATGATTCAGAGGCTCAGTGTGGAACAGAGGGACTACACAAATAAAAGGGACTTTTATGAGCGTGACTGTGGTTATGCTGTATGTGTGAAAGATTCTTTCCAAACAGTATCCGGTGTGAGCAGCATGTGTTATTTGTGTGTGTGTGTGTGTGTGTGCGCACGCGCACGTACATGCATGTGTGCGTGCGTGCGTGTGTGTGACATGCACGTGATCAGTGTTGTGATGAATATGTCATCATTTCCATGCAAGAGTTTTGCTTCTGCATGTGTCTGCATAGTGAAAAGTTTGATGTACATTTTGGATTTAGGGCTGCAACAAGAAAGCAATTACTTTTCTGATAAACTGACTGATTTTTTTGTCTATAAAATGTCATCAAACAGACAGAAATGTCCATTATAACATTTCACATTCCAAGGTGATATCTTCAAGTTGCTAATTTTGCCTGAAATGAAGCTCTAGATAGATGTACTGTATATGTGTGTACATTTCAGAGTGTGTTTGCATGCTGTGTTTGTATGTCAACATTTATAGTGTGTATGAGTCATAAAGTGCACAGCCTGTTTTGGGCAGCCAGCAACATAAGAGAAGTGGCAAAAATAAACCCAAAGAAAAAACATATTTACAATACCATATCATAGAAAATGGTGACTCCTAATTATATTTCTGCTTTCGTTTCCCAAAATAATGTAAAAAGCAGTTTTTGACGATTATCATTCTGCCATGATAACATTGGTTTTACACTGACTTTTTACACAGATGAACATTTATGATGTATACTGCTAAAATGTGCAGTTGAACAGTTAAGAATGAATAGCTCCCCAACAGAGTCCTAGCTACTGTGGTTCCATCCTGAGTTCCTGCCTTCAGCCGACACCATTCATCATGGCACTCGCCCATCCATCTATCCACGACCTGGATTTCTCGCCTTATTTCTTCATCTCTCAGCAATCTTCTCCTCATGCCTTCATCCTTGTAACCTCTTCCATTCATCCCTCAGCCATCTTTTCCTCATCATTTCACCCCTCTACCCTCATTCATTCAACCCTCAGCCATCTTCTCCTTGTCCCTTCATCCCTCTAACACCTCATCCATTCATTCCTCAGCCATCTTCTCCCTATACCTTCACCCCTCTACCCTCACTCATTCAATCCATCTTCTCCTCATCCTTTTATTCCTAAGACTTCATCCCGCAATCCTTCATCCCTCTACCTTTAACCATCCATAAATCCCTCACCCTTCATCCCTCATCCACTCATCCCTTGACCCTCATTTTATCATCCCCTCTTCCCTCATTCATTCACCTCTCACCTTTCATCCTCCCATCCTTTCATCCCTCACCCTCTATCTCTTTATCCCTTCATTCTTCCATCCCTCACCCTTCATCCCCTCATCCCCCATTCATTCATCTCTCACCTGTCATCCCCCCATTATTCGACCCCTCACCATCCATCTCCTCATCCCCTCATCCCTTCATACCTTGATTCTCATCCCCTCATCCTTCCCTCCAGACCCTTAATCCATCATACGCAACATAGTATTCTAAATCTGTATCTTTAATGGTGTGGTCTTTCTTAGTGAATTTCATTGTAAATTGAAAACATGAGTGTTGGACTGCTGGTTTGACAAAACATGCAACTTAAAGACATCACATTGGCTCTAAGAAATTGTTTAAATGGGGAGTTTTCACTATTTTCAATTCGTTTTGACCCAAACAATTACACAATGACCAAAAACAAAACCAATCAATAGACAGTAACAAAGCTGCAGCCCTCACGACATACATCTATTTAACGTCACCATCTTCACTGCATGTTTGTGTATATTTTAGTGTCTCTTTGCTCCTACCTGTGCGCAGGTATCCGCCTGTCTCCAGCCACCAGTATGACGTCACACAGCTGTCGGGACCTCAGGTAGCCCTCCATCTTCCGGAAGGTGACGTCAGCGTGAGACAGAGCGGTGAACATACACTCCTCTGGACACGCACACGGCTCCAAGGACACGCATGAGGACAGTGTGGCGCTGCTGTTAGACGTCCTACACAGTGACAGGCATTCACACAAACACACGGACAAACAGGCACAAAGAGAAGGAGACAGGAGCTTTGAGTGCATGTGTAGGTGTTGATTCCCTTTTGTTCAAGACAAAGAGACAGATGTGTGCAGAGAGCTACACCAGCTGCTCTGTGTCATCCATGTGCCATCTTTTTCTTTGTGCCATTCCCTCACACATATTCGCTCTCTCCTTCACTTCTCAACAGGGTTACTGTATGTCGCCAGAAGCAGACAAAAGCTCTTTAATGGTCCAATTACTAGGAGTAAATGGCCAGATAAATTTAGCCCACTTAAAAGAGAAGCTGCCAATTAAATAGCTGTGGGAGCCGAGCCCATAGGATGTGCAGTAATTTACTCTGCTCCCTAATGGCAACCGAGTTTCCTTCTATCTATACCAACAACGAGAAATGAAGCAGGGTTTTGGGCCAGGATGGCTTCAACATTTGTTATTCTCTGGTGGAAGTGTTGCAGCCCAGGGCTGATGTGTCTTATTCTTCCAGTCTGAGCTGATGAGGTGTGAGTGTGTGTGTAGGTGCGTGCCTGTGTGTTCATCAAAGATAAGCACCGAAGTATAGCTACCCTGTGAATTATCAGCCATCATGGCTCCCAAACCAGCATTTAATTTATGAGAGCCAGGGCTGTACTTCCATTTTTAATTTAACAGCAGAAGTGGCAGGACGAGCCCTACAGCACAAAGAGATACGAAATGAACTGATACTCTGAGGATGATATCATTTCAGCTCTACAGTTAAAGAGAAATCACACTCTTTTAAGGGTGTGTGTGTGTGTGTGTGTGTGTGTGTGTGTGTGTGTGTGTGTGTGTGTGTGCTCGTGTATGTGTTGTTGTAAATCTAACTGTACTAAATGGCAATTTTCCACATGAATATTCTTTTAGCAACAAACAGAGAAGAAGCAAGACAGACATTCTGGGAAGGCAATGGATAATTTGGCTTGTAGCTCTAAAGTGTCCTCTCTCTGGTTTTTGTGGTACCGAAAGGGTTTTCTGACCCAGGTTGAATTTGCAGCACCTAAAGGTTGCTCACCATCTTCTCTGGTCCATGTTGTTTATACATGTTTGCCCTTTAGTTACCAAATGTTGTCAGTCTGTTTCTCTAGAACATATCCCTCCTCTGTTAGCTTTGTGTTTTTGGAGTTTTTGGAGTGATCCCTCATCCAACTATAGATTCTTACAGTGACTGAAATCAATATTTTTATATCAATGATAGATCACATGACCATATGAACCCACTGCAGTTCCTCTCAGCTCTGTGGAGCATTTGCGTGTGATGATTTTCCAGCCTGCAACTCCACTGTTTTGGTTCTGCATTAATGCACAAGAAGCTTTCATACACCTACTGTACACTACCAAGAGCAACCTCCAGGGCTGAAAAATGAAGCCAACGTGTACGTGCCAAAAACTGCAGTTTTTTGGAAGGTCACTTGAGGCTGACTCCAAAAGCAAGTCAAACCTCACAGACCCCCCCATTAAAAAATGTCCAACTTTACAGCAAAATTTTGCAGCCTGGTACAAAAATTGATTTTGGTCTTACTAGCTGATTTCTGCTTTCATGACAACTGTACAGGACAGGTGATTTTTATACAGCTCACTCGTTTAAATGTTAAGGCTTAAAGTTATCCATAATTTAGGACATGGCTACTTTAAGTGACAGGTGGGCGCCATCCTTTGATATATCACTAACACGGTAACATAACATTGGCACAACCCCAAATTCACAAAGTATAGACGTAGCTGTTGCTATTTCGTTGTATTGTCAGTTCATGAAATTAATTGTAAGGTTTTGATGTCCTAAAAAAGTCTTGTTCAGCATTTGATTGTACTAAGAGACCTTCTAAATAGTTAGATTTTTTTTTTCTGGTAAGGGACTATTAGTTATTTATTATGGAGGAGGGAGTGGTGCAAAAAGAAGGAGCATGTCAAATATTTTTTTAAGCACTGGGGAGAGTCTTGAGTTTTTTATTTTGGCTTAACTATAAATGCTTGTATTTTGTATTTCTTTTACCGCACATTTTTAAAGGAAAGTCCAAACTCGTGGGCGGGTTTGGAAGACATGTTTTCTTCAAGAATCGCCCAAATTACACCATTCATTACGCCATAGCCAAAAACTATAAAAACAGAAATTATTGTTGGATTTTCTCATTTCTGACAGTCCTTGGATGTATCATGTGACAAACGCTTCCTACAGGAAAAAAAACATAAATAGATCTCAGCTTAAAATAGTTTGCACTGGCTAACCAGCATGGATGACAAGAGTGAAAATGCAAGGCTTTTTTCATCTTCAACTTTTTCAACATCAAAGGTGGAGGGATGGTCAGGCATTTTTTTGCCAGTCACGCAGGGAGGCTCAAGGAAAAATATTTGTAGCTTCAGGGAGGGCAGTCTGAGTGGGTGGAAGTTTGCTGCAAAGATCAGCCTCTCATTGGGCGGAACGAGCCGTCCGTTGAAAGTCCCGCCCTACCACCTCCGGTTGCAGTTTTCAACACGTCCTTTACTAACTTTTGCGGTGTTTGATCTTGCGGGGATGTAGCCATTTTTCTGCCATGGTTCGCGTCCTGTAGGCGATATTTTTGTGGGCGTGTTACACCAAAACCTGTTCCCCCCGGCAATATTTTTGCAAACGCACCGTTGCTGTGACACCGCCAAGAACGATTGTGATTGGTTGAAAGAAATACAAGCAGCTGGGGCGTTTTTTTTCTCCAATCTTAAAGTGAGAGAGCGAGACTACAGGGAGGGTAAAACAAGAACAAACATACAAAAAATAAAAAAATAAAGTCACACCCCAGCCACCCCCCTCCTCTGATAAACAAAGAACGGTTCCTAAATATTTTGTATTAATGGTTTTAAGCCTGTTTTGGTAAGCAAAAATTAGCATTGCATTATCACAGTTAACCACAGCTGTGCATGAACCGTCCTAACCAAGCTTGCAGCTAGCATTAAGGTTATCTCCACGCTCTCATCCAAATCAGCCATCACTACTGGCTCAAAGATTCAAGATGGCAACGGCCAGAATGCTTAACCTGAGGCTTCACAATGGGAGTCCACAAAAAATGGGTGGCCTCACGGTGACAACGTCCATTATTTGATATAGTCTATGCCTGCCCAGCACCAGATGTCAGGCGCACAAAGTAAATGACTAGCCGGTGAACCTAGTAGAGCATTTAGCAGCTAGGGAACCTGATATTTCTCTCACTTGGTGAAGCCCAAAAACAATGAACCAACACACTTTAAGTAGCACAACTCCAAATGAATGCTAATGTTTCTCTGTGTCTGCAGGATTTGTTGTGTTTACAGCCTCTTTCTGCTGCCCTCAGGAAACTAAGAAAATCAGCTATTGCAGGTTTTAAGCATTCTGAGGCAAATTTGTAATTTGGGGCCTTAGAAATAAAACTGACTTGACCTGAATTTCACAATAAACTCAGACACTGCTAAGTAAAGTTATAGGAAAACGCTGGTGTGCATGGCATTCACAGTGTGTGTATTCAGGCACACATTCAGGTTTGTGTGTGATGCTGAAGCTGCTGATGTGCTGTAGCAGGAATCATCTCCCTCCTGCCTCTGTCCTCTACTCCTCTCTACCCGTCCTCACTTCTATATCTTCAACTAATCTCATCCATCACTCACTTCATCCCACCTCATCCCATCATTCCAACATCCATCTATGCCTCGGTTTTCTCTCTTCCCTATCCCAATCTAACCCTCCAAGGAGGCTTTTTGGCTAGCTTTCCTGCCCTCTTGTGTGTGTGTGTGTGTGTGTGTGTGTGTGTGTGTGTGTGTGTGTGTGTGTGTATGTAGACGAATGGCGTGGCTAAATACTGCCAGAGGAGACGGCTTTGAAGTGGGGGAACGCTGCCTTCCAGTCCCCTTAATTAAGCCTGGCAGGCACTCAACATTGACAGAGAGAGAAACAGAGAAAGAGAGAGAGAGAGGAGAAAGAGAGTGTGTGTCTAGGGTGAATCAACACCATGCAGCCAGATTTTTTAAACCCCTGCACCAGGCAAGGACACTCACACCACTGTCATTCAGTGTCTCTCTCCCTGCCTACCCCCTCTCTCTCACATACACATTTGCACA
This sequence comes from Epinephelus fuscoguttatus, assembly GCF_011397635.1. NCBI lineage: Eukaryota > Metazoa > Chordata > Actinopteri > Perciformes > Serranidae > Epinephelus > Epinephelus fuscoguttatus. The sequence continues at coordinate 41,165,943 of NC_064754.1, read as the reverse complement.
CACACTCCCTTGTGATTAACTATCTAGCCTGATTAGCCTGTAGGCTAGCAGCTAATGCAAATGAAACTTGGTTCTGCAAGACGATATACGACATGATCATACAACCACGGTGCCTGCCTGGTCACATGTTACTCTGTCCGTGACACACATACAAATGCTTTGTTTCCTCACACATTAGGAAAGAGAAAAACAGAGAGGGCAAATGAATGGACAAGGGTGGGCAGAGATGAACATGGGACGTAGGGAGAGAGAGAGAGTGAGTAAGGGAGGCACACTAGGATTAAACGGGGGAGGCTGGGTGGGGTGAGAAAGTAAAAGGGAGAGGAGGAGATCAGTGGAGTCGAGCCGAGCCTTCAGCCACTCTGGGATTCAGTACGCGTCCCTTCCCATGATCCCACTTGGGATTCTGCCACTCGCGTTCTTGGAGTATCATACTGTACACAGGAGCTTTCACAGGGAGGGGATGAATTGCATACAGAAAGACATACACACACACAAATCACAAAACACACATGCACAGAGCTGCACATATATGCTGCAGAAACAACCTCTGTGTTGGTATGGCAACTATAACATGTGCAAGGACATGGCTACATCCATTCACAATACATACTCAAATTCAGTTCAGGTTCACATCATAATTTTGCCTTTGCTTATGCTAATGATGCTGGTAGGTGTGTGTGTGTGTGTGTGTGTGTGTGTGTGTGTGTGTGTGTGTGTGTGCATTACTATTAAGCACAAGTAATTTTCTGTGTAAGTGCTGCCAGACTCCCATCATCACTGAAGATATGACATCAAGCCTTGCATAACAATAGATATTTTTAAAAGCATATATCTCTCTCTGTCTCTTTCTTTCTTTCTCTCTCTCACAGACAATCATACACATTTGCGGTGAAAACAAATGGGGTGTAGAATAAAAGCATATCAGACAATTGATTTAAAAGAAAATACATCAGCTCTTGCTCCCACTGAAAGCTGTTTTAAAGTGTGTGTGCGTGTCCTATGAATCATGTATATTTTCTGATGTGTGCCTTGGGAACACCGAGTATGATAGGAGGCTTTCAGATGCATCATTATGGCTGTATAGTAAACACACGCGCATAAACAGACACACACACACACACACACACACACACTCACTGTCTGTTTTTCTCCCTTTACTTCATCACATTTACAGCTGCATCATAATAAAAACAGAAACCTGGGAGAGGAGCTATGATGCTCTAATTGCTTTGTTTTGCTGTCTCCATAGCAACTTCTAATTAAACCCTTTTTTCACACCACAACGGTTGGACAGCCACACCAATGCAACATGCACTGCATCATGCATGTGCACACAAACATGCAGAGCACTGAGGATTGGGAGTACAAGCTAAAAGAGAATCAGTCACTGAAGACAAAACAATATAAATGTCAAGTGCAGTATGTTGCTGTATGCAGAGCTCAGCCCCTGAGTCATTTTGTTAATTTGACTCAGAATATTCCATATTCATGTCTGTGTCTTTACACAGAGGCTGGTTGGTGGAGCCTCATTAGGTGGTTGAGGGGAGAAATCAGAGGACCACATGCTGTCCCAAAGGTACTCAGCCATCATTTTCTCTCTCCCCCTCCCCATCTATCTTTATGTAATGAGTGGTCCTCCACTGCTGCATACTGTCTGTCCTCCCTCTTGCTTAGTTAATCTCCCATTTACTTTTTCTATATAGCATAGGTGTAGATTTGGGTGGGGGGGGTGGGGGGGGGAGATGCAGATACCCTCTGTTTCATGTGTCCCCCACCCCCAAAAAAAGAACCTACGCCCATGCTAAATAGCCTATTCACTGGAAACATATTCATGGTTTCCACCTGCCAGTAATGATGAATATGATGACAGCAACGTGACGTACTGTCAGTTAACTAGAACAGGGTGGTTAGCCTCGTTACTGTTTTACATCATGATAAGGCAGAATGATTCAAAACACTCCTTTCCTGTTCTTTAAGTGTGAAAGCTAACTCAGCCGGTGAGCAAGCTCTTCACTTGCTACACACTAACTTTTTAGTTAGTGTGTGTGTGTTATGTGAATTTCACTGACTTTATTCTGTACAAATTTTGCCCTGTAACTTTAGTTTTAGCAACAAGGTCCCGACACAGACATTAGACCTCCGCCTCCTACCTGCAGGAGCTGGAGTCTGTTTCCGGGTGGTTGTTGTCCTCGGTTCCCGACGCTGCCGGTGCCGCCGCCTCCTCCTCAGCCCCGACATGCGCGGGTGGCTCGGGTACCAGCTGGGGTACCGGGGCCTCGCTGGGGGGCTCCATGCTCGTCGCCGGACGGGAACGACGATGAGGCGGCGGGGATACCCACGACAGCGCCGCGGCGGGGCTCCTACACTCTGGCTGGCTGAAGGAGCGGGGGCAGGAGCTCCCCGTCGCTCCAACTGCCGCTCCTCCCGGTCCGCCCCGACTCCCCGGCGGATCAGCAAACTTTCTGTTGGTGCTGTTACACAGGTTAGACCCGGCGCTGCCGCTGACCACCAGCCCGCTGTGACCCCCAGCGCTGGGGTTTGCGCTGGCTGAATTCGAGTTGCTACAGCCGCTAACTGAAGGTCCGTCTCCGGAGCTGCCACCCGCTCTCCTCCCAGCGAAGTAGTCTCCGAGCGGCGGGGAGTGAGGGGGAGGGACCGCGGGGTGACCGAACCACCTCCATCGGATCCTGAGGATCTGCTTCACATCGAACTCCTTCCGCGAGGAAGAGCCCGAACCGCTACTCGACATTCCAGGTCTCGACACGAGGAAATGGCGGGGGAGAGCCCGTGCCGCTCTGCCGTTAAAGCTGTACACGGTACTGTACGCGCGTCTCTCCTGGCAACCGCACGCCCGTTAACCGCGACTGGATGTAGTGAGCGGAGTATAGCGGAGTATATGGACAGAGAGAGAGAGAGAGAGAGAGAGAGAGAGAGAAGAGAGAGAGAAAGAGGGAGGTCTACACAGAGTTTTAACGCCAGTGCCAAAGCTTTTTCATGCACAAACCAAACCACAAACATTTGCCACAAGGACAAATTAATGTCACATTTCTGCCAGCGCAGCCCACAGGCATTTAGTAGCAGAGAGGAATGATCATTATTGTTATTATCATCATCATCATCATCATCATTCAACAAGCCAGACAATCAATCAATAGTACGCTACTCAAGAGTAGATGGAACCCAGAAGTCAGTCTGTTTGGAAAGAGTAAGTGCAAGAGATTTCTTTTTGTGTGAGGATCAGCATCTTTAAAATGTCAGAAAATAGTTTCAGATTCCTGAAGTCCATCCTCATATTCCATTTCCTCTAACAGTCCATAAAGTCAAAGTTGTTAAATTTGCTGTAAATATAACCGATGAGTGTTCGTATTTTTGCCTGAAAAATGATGATCAATCATAAATATTACAAATAAATCTTTCGAAACGCATTTATTATCTCAACTTTATCGCCAACTATGCTGATAATTGTTTGATTGCTGTGTTAGCTTATTTTTCCAAGCACAGCCTCACACAAACATTCTCTGGTTCCAGCCTCTCCAGTGTAAGGAGCTTTCCTCTCTCTCTTATAGCCTACCATTATAAATAGAGTGTCTTTGGTTTTTGGATCCTCAGTCTGAACAGAACAAGACATTGTTTTTAAAATATAACCAACACTATAATTGATTAATCAAAATAATCAACAAAAGCAATGATCACCAGTTGCAGCGTTAGCTGTAGTACTTGCATACAGGGACATTAACTTGCACACACAGTTATGTGGGCCCTCACCTTAAAAAGTACATCCCCATGAGATAAACTACTTCTTTGTTTTTGGCTAAGGTTTGAGTTTGGGTTGTATTAGGCTTGTAGCAGTTTTGATTAAGGTTACAGTTCTGGGGAATGAATAAATGCATTTTTCCTATAAAAACTTATCTTTGTGACTGTGTGTGCATGCGTATAAAGTGCATGGAGGTTTGTGAGGCTGCAGCAATCATTACACGTTAATCAAAGACTCTGAAATGTAATGAGGCAGTGGACACATCCTCTTTATCATCTTCATTTCCACCCTGTCTGGCTGTCTTCACTCACTCCTCCCAACACCTTTCTCTCTGTGAGACTCCGTCTCTGTCTTATTGCCTCCTAACAATCACGCTGTGTTTAGAAACCCGTCTGCAATAAGCTGACGTGCCGATTTTGTTGTTGGAGCAGATATTGAAAACAGAAAATAGCCGGCATTGCTTCGAAATCGCCACAGTGGGGGACCTGAGTGTCCTTGAAAATGAAATTGCATGTGCACACAAGCACAGACACACCTTATTCCCCTCTCCCTGTTTCTCCACAAACCATTTGCTCTTCTCCACCCATCACAACACTTCCTTCCTGTCTACCTTTTCTTCTCCTCCCTCTCCTCCCTCCATCTGCAATGCAGCAGCTATTCATAGACAGTAATGATCAGTGGGAGCGGGTCCTGTGGGAGCCATCCTCATCCAGAAGCCCGGGGCACCCAGCAGCAGACCAGCCAGCCAGAGCCTTCCTCACCTTCCTCAGTAAGCCCAGGACGACCACAGGATGTGCCGGAGCCACAGAGCCGGAACACAGTGTGTTCTGGATGGAGTCCCACCAACAGGAGGGGAGGGATGCTTTAGGAGCCCCACTCCAGCAAAAATCAATAAGTCAAACAGCCGGGGTCAGTTTGTGAATTACACAGACGGGAGATGTGTTAGTCATAAATTGGCCCTGAAGACTAACAGCCGGGACCAGAGACTCCTTTTATTCCATGACTAAATGACTGAACTGAGCAGATGAATACAGACAATTTAGCTTTTACCGCTTTTGTTTGCCAGATTCTGAGAAACACAGTGCTTTTCTTCACTTTCAGGATGTACTGACAACTTAGTGCCGGACCACCCTGCTGCTCTATCTGATCAATACTACGAGTCAATACACACACAAGCCGAGTCTGCAAGAAGGCAAGGAAACAAGCAGCAGTATCATTAAGGCAAAGAAATAACAAGAGGTCAGAGCAGAGGAGTCGGGAACAAGATTTCACATATCTAGCTGTTTGGGGTTTTTTTTTTCTTCGTTTAAACACCAACTGATTGGATGGAACAAACTTTATTATTTCCAACAAGAGCATGCGCAGTCACTTGCTCTTCTTCCTCCTACGAAGCCTCGAGAAAAAACTCTAAAAGAAACTAAGGACCCAGAGATTAAACCAATGCATTTCTGCAACACTCAGGATGGAAATGCTGTCCTGTTACTGGGGGAGGCTGGGAATGAGGCTCTGAGGGGGAATGAAGCTGAGGAATGACGGGCCATTCAGCTCTGGTCTCCTTCAGTTGGATCTAATCATTGGTCACTTGGCAGGAACCTCCTTGAGCCGCCTACTGTTATTGGTCTCCTGGCTGTGGTAGTCCAAGGCTATCACTCAAAACTCTCCGGCACAGCTTTACGGCTCTACAGCACTCTGAACACACACACACATAAACACAGACACACACCCAAGGAAACGACACCATGAAATCCCATTCACACCCTCTTCACACTCCATAATCATCGTGTTTATGTGCATTCACACATGCAAGCATGCATGCACACAAGCACACATACACACATACGAATATGGCATGCAATCCCATTTATGCATGCTTTGTGCTCTATAAGCCTTCAACTACACACTCACACAAATACGCAGCCAAATAAAAACAGGTAGCAGTCATCTGGGGAGAGCTGTCGTAAAAACATTTTATGGGGCCAGAAAGTGAAACATTATCTGTCTGGCCCGTCTGTGATGATCAGCTCATCTCTCATGACTGATGTTCATCCTCCAATGGCCTTCTTCCAATCTCTCTGTGTGTATTTCTGTCTTTTCCTTTCCTCTCTTTTCCTCCTTTGTCTTCTTTACCTTACCTACAGTGTGCTGACTTCTGAAACCTTTTTCTCCTTCCTTTCCTCCCCACCCGCACTCTCCCATTTTCTCCCCAATCTCCTTCCCAACTTCAATTTCCTGCTCCCCATCCCAGCTTTTATACTGTGACAGTGACACACAAGGGAATGTGTGTGTTTGTGTGTATATGTAATGGTGGGACTGTGGCTGTGATTCCCTGAGGTGGAGACCTGCAGGAACGAGCCATTGCTCTATATAGCCTCGCAGGCATACACACATCATGACTAGTGTGCAAACCAATGCATATGCCCACACAAACACCTACTCTCTCTCTCTCTCTCTCTCTCTCTCTCACACACACACACACACACACACACACACACACCGCTCTGAAAATTATGAGCCATATATCCACTATAGATTCTGTATACAGACAAAAACACAAGGACACTCTTTCATTCAAGTCACGGCCCCCACATCACACACAGACAAACACACACACACACGCGTGCTTAGACACATGCTTATTTCCGTTGTGTAATCGCAGTGTTGGTTGGTACTGTTGCTGCAGGCAAGTCCGTCCTTGAGACTCAGAGCAGGCTCAGACTGGCCAAGCAAATAATTACCTCTCCACATCGACACGCCAGCTCCTCCCAACATATGAATGAGAAGGAGGGAGTGTGTGTGTGTGTGTGTGTGTGTGTGTGTGATTGCAACTGAATTGATCTTGAGGCACAATATTCAATGTTATTGAACAGAAAATTAATTTCACACAGGAAAGGAGGCTTGCAGGGTGGAAGGAGACCCAAGGTTTAAGAATGTGTTCTTATGTGTGTTTGTGTGTTTCCTTGTACTGTATGTCTATCATTGTGAGGACCAGGTTGAGTTTAAGACCTTGGCAGTGAGGACAATTTTTTGATAATAGGACATTTTCAGCGGGATCTCGGTAAGGGAGTTTGGTTAACATCTGGTTTTGAGGTCACGGTTAGAATTAGGTTTAGGTTCAGTTTAGGGTAAGGACTGGGGTTAGGCATTTATTTGTGATGTTTAACTCTCTGATAACAACACTTACGATGGACGGACAGGTAAAAAGAGAATCAAATTCAAAGCAGCACAATCAGAGATGCTCTTTTTTATTCCATGCATTTTTCTTCCTTAACCTGGTGCCCACATCACCCACGATGCAACTTAACAGTCAACAGTTTTGGTGCGTTCCATTTACGCTGAGAAGTTGAAATTTATGAGTTCCCAGTAATTTAAAATGAACACCCCCGAATACAGATCTATGACTCAGGCAGTAGGAGAACCTCACCAGCCCCAACCTCAAGCTTTATTAGCACTTCTGTCTTATGTGTGTCTTATTAAAACAGTCATAAACACAGTACTGTTTTGCATCTATCTGTGGATATGCTGCTATGGTGTGTGTGTGTATGCGCAAAATGCAACATAATGTGTAGTTATCAGCTGGTACTGCCAACAACATCTTGGTTTTTTGACTTCTTGTATTGGGTGTGATGTCATTCCCAGCTCCAGCTTTTGAGGTAATGTTAAATGGAACACAGCACTGGTATGGAGATTCGAGTGTGTTATGCCAGTAGCAGCTGTGGCCTTGAGCCACTGGCCTCAACAGTGGTAAGAGTGCTATAAGAGTATACTGTTAATTTACTGTTTATCATTTGTGGCTCATTAAAACAGTCGTACACACAATACTGTTCAGTTTCTATTTGTGGACATGCTGCTATGGTGTTTGTATGTGCAAAATGCAGCATAATACGTTATCAACTCTTATTGATAAGAATAGCTGACCTGGCTGGAACAGGTATTTCTACATCTTGGTTTTGTATTGTGACATGCTCAATAAGGGTGTGGCGTGATTCCCAGCTCCAGCTTCCAGAGACCTCCAGAGTCTTTGGAGATTCAGTGTGTTATGCTAGCAACAGTGAATGTAGCCTTGAGCCACCGGCCTAAAGCAGAGATGAGGAGTAGCCTACAGAGGTCTGGTGAGCTCACTTCTTTTTCAGTCCACACCAACAGTTACTTTATTTTCAAACTTGTAGTCTTCAGACTGAGCAGACACTTAAGTGACATTACTTGAGGCAGTTTAGCTGATTTTACGCAGCTCCTACTGGAGCTACAAAGGGCTCAATAAAACTTTCTTCACGCTTACAGTAGCGCTCCCAGACATGTAAAGAGACTTTGGTGCATAAAATCAATGGAGTTCTCGTTTAAGGTTAAGGCTAGGGAATAGTCTATGTTAATGAGAGTCCTCACAAGTATAGAAATACTGTATGTGTGTGTGTCTAGTGTGGATAAAACACAGACCACCTTCAGCTGGTAATTTTCCTCTTATCCTCCATCACACCAGTCAATAGAAGAACCACACAGATCAAGGATGCATTCTCTGTGGTCTTTGTGTGTGTGTGTGTGTGTGTGTGTGTGTGTGTGTGTGTGTGTGTTGGGCTCTATCTGCATTCAGGGAGTGTGTGTTTTAGCTCCAGATGGACTATGTTGTCCCAGTTTCCCAAAAAGTAACTAATAGAAGAGATGAAAGAATGAAAGAAACTCGACATCAGTCCATCAGCAAATTTTAGATTCCTCACTTTGCTGCTCCTCCCCCACCCTCCTTTTTTTTCATCACATTCGTGTGTCATCAGACAGAAAACTATGCAGTAAAGTTCACGACGAGGATTCAATCTCGCCACAATCAGACGGAACTGCGCCTCAGCTCGATGATCAGTGGAGCGGCTGATCCGTTTCTTTAATGCATGCTTTTCTTTTCTGCTTCTCTTTTGGTCACATCCTGTAATAACCTCCTCTGTCCATTTACTAATTTCCTCCTCCACTTCTCTCCCATCCATTACCCTTGTTCTCTCGTTTCTTCTGCTATCCTCCCCCCTTCAAGAGACGCATCTACTGTGTGAGAAAGACCTGCGTTAATTAGGTGTGTCTCGTGTGTGCGACTAGAAAAGGGTTTTGAGCGCAGATATGGAAGACTGTAATGAGTGGGAGGAAACGCAAGAAAGAAAGACAGACAGAGAATGAAGCGGAGAGTAGGAAAATCAAAGCCCGTGTGATCCCAGAGATGGGAGCAGAGTGGCCAAGGATCAAAACACCCAAACTGCCCACAATTACATCTATGCCTTGCCCTGACAGAGGAAGGCACATGCACACTTTCTATCTGATCTCATATTGGAGCAGAAACCTTCCATCTTGCTCGCTCTGCACTGAGACTTTGACACACTTTTACTGCCATGTTTTATTCAACACAAATGCAGAGAGAAAAAGATGTTATTGAGTGTGTGTGTGTGTGTGTGTGTGTGTGTGTGTGTGTGTGTGTGTGTGTGTGTGTAGTTAAAAATATGTGTGTTGTATGGAAAGCATTTTGCTATGAGGTCTGGGAGGCAGAGAAAGCACACACAGAAACATACACTCTCATATGCACACAAGGCTTTTTGGACTGCCCAAGTGTGAACCAAACTGTCCAATTACTTTGATCCATGCCTGTTGCTGTGGGAAAAGAAAATAGTTTCCCCCTTTTTGCCTTAAAGCACATCACCTGGGTACACACATACACACACACACACAATCAAATACAACATAATGGCTATGGTCTGGCTTGGTAGTTCTGCTTCCTCTAATTGCCTGAATGGAGAAAAGCAGGGAGGGAGAATGGAGGATGCAAACTGCCAAATTTAACCACATTTGTCGGGCTATGCATCTGTTTAGCAACCCCAGAGCATGAAGAGGAGGATGATGATGGGAGCAGCAGCAGCTGAAAAGCAATGGCTTCTGGCTCTCATCCAGTCTAATCAGACTCCTTGTTATATCAGCTCCCGCCCAAACACACACCCCCACATACACATCTTTTGTGAGCAGAGGCAGCCGTTGATCTGACAGAGCCTGACATTTGGCCTTGTTGTGCGCACCTGTTCAACTCTGACATTTAATTCTGCCGCTGCAGGACAAACGGAAGTTTACGAGCAGATGTTATGAGATTATATGACCCCCGACAAATCACACTGCGCCCGCCAGCAGCAGCGGCAGCAGCAAATAGAACAATGGCTATCTGAGCCAATCCAACAATATCTATGCAGCATGAAGACCATGCTCAAACGTCCTATTCGTGTTGATTCCCAAAATACAAAGTACAAATTTGGATGGTGTACTGCCAAAGAAAAAATATCCTTGTTGTCATGATTACAATCCAACTCAAATGTAGCAGCAAGGCTTCTCACTGGTACCAAGAGGAGAGAAGTAATATCCCCTGTACCTTCATCTTTTACCAGTGAAATATTGAATTGATTTTAATATTCTGAGGCACTCGAAAGGGTAATTATAGTGTAGGTAGGCTTTTAGTATCTCATGGCTATTTAGTGGTAGTAGCTGTTAAGAACAAGCACTTTTTAGCAATTATCAAGGCAAGTGCCCTTGTACCCCTGCCCTATTGACTATTGAAGGCCTAATGGCTGAAATGCATAGGCATGTTTTTAACTGCTGCTATGACTAAATAGCCATGAGACATTAAAAACTTTTGAAATTTTTGCCCTCATGAGTCCCTCAGATTTTTCCAACAATTTTAAACCACTTGGATCCCCAAACTAAAGAGCAGCAGAAGGACACCTATTCACACCCAAGCAGCACTCCCTGCTTACTGTTTTGTGACCGATTTTAAAGCGTTGTGTTGCTTACATCTCTAATTTCCTGAACTAGTCCACCTTAAACTTCCGATCAGTTCCTTTTTGCCATTCCAGCTCCCCACTCAGAGATGATCAAGCCTTTTTTCTTTGCTGGAACAGTTCACCCTTCACTGTCAGGTCTTCTCCATTTATTGCAATTTTTTCGTTCCCATCATCAGACCTATCCTTTTTACTTTTGCCGTCATCATAATTTCACTTCACACTTAACATAACTCACTTACTCAGTTTTATTTTGATTACTAGATGTTTTTATTTTTCAGCACTTTGGTCAGCATGCGTTTTTAGTGACTGTGTGCTCCTTGAACACATTCACTTGACTTGATTAAGCCTCTGCTTGGGGGCATCATACAGCATAACTGCTAAAACAGTTGCCTTTTGACACATTTTAGAGACAAAGAGCAACGTTTGCATTAATTTCAAGTTGTGCTTTTTGTTGCCTGATTAATGTAAGTCCAATATTTATTTCAATCTGGCAAGTTCTTGGTGATCAAGTCCATGTCGAGTTGCGAGTCGAGTCAGACTCTAGTCCTGTGACTCATTTCCACATCTCTGATGTATAGTAGGTTTATCAGTACAAACAACCCCTTTCACATCAGACGTAGTCATTCGATCTATTGTTAAATACCAAAGTCATATCCAGGAGAAGAGAAAGTCATAAGATTAAGGTAGCTGCCACCAGCACAAAGAGAAGGTGCAATTACAGTGTATTTTATGGAACAGCAGTGTGGAGTTATGCTAAGTAGGTGCTGGTAGATTCAAAGGCGCAACAGATAAAAAAAAAAAAGTACACTAATAACCAACCCACTTATTTTCAGTAGTGGGAACATCTCGCAGCAAGAATCCCATATTTACATAAATTACACCTCTGTGTGCAAAATGACACAAACGATCACTAATCCTCCTGTTTGTGTGGTGTGTGTGTGTGTGTGTGTGTGTGTGTGTGTGTGTGTATATCTTCAAATGTGTGCTTGCACATACATGCACAGATCGGGTTGTTTGCCGCCGCTAAAATCGCTGAGGCATGAAGTTTGCAGCTGCACACAACAGGAGATAATACACATCCTGAATTATTGATGGACATGAAAACAACTCTCCTCTCTACTATTTTTCTTTGTCGGTAACTGTCTCTCTTCCTCTCTCTCTTCCTTTCTCTCTTCCTTTCTCTTTGCCCTCAACCATTTGGCGGTTTAACAGCTCCCTAATGACAGCAACACTCAACTGGTCTCTCTTTGGTTTAGTTTGCAAGCACATACACTTACTATAAACACACACACACACACACACCAGCAAATAGTCTCTATTCACAGGTAAAAAACAGGTGTGTGTGTTTGCTCTTGCATAATGCACTCAGGTCTCTTTGCAGGCCAGGTGGCAGGTGGAGGAGAGCAAAGTGCTCGCTGTGCAATTCATCAGCATTATACCTCTCTGTGTCACGCCTTCCTGTCTGTCCCTAATGCTCAGTAGCTCTCTTTTCCATTTCCCTACTGACATTCTTTCTCCATTTCTGTCCATCTCCACAAACCACATTTGTCTCTGTGTTATTTTCCCTTTCTGCTTCTTCCCCCCACGCTGCAGTGCCTTCTTATCCTGTTCACTCTCCTCCTAAATGGGCTGAGTGTTGAGGGAGGAGAGGAAGTAAACACGAGGGAGAGAGAGAGAGAGAGGTGGAAAGAGAGGGGGAGCATTTATGGCCAAATAAAGAGCAGACCTTAATAATTTACTCTGCCATGCTGCCACAAGCCAATCAGAGCCCATTGCTCCCACAGAAATGAGAGAAAGAGTCACAAGTAGTTAGAGAGGCAGAGGGGAAAAGACACAGAGGGATGTTGGTCCCTTGATACTGTGAAAGAGTATTTGAGGTAATGTGCTGGTCAAACAGCTTTGAAACATTTACTGTGGAATGTGAAGAAGCCGAGGCATCCGTTAAAGTGAAATATAAAAGAATCTTTAAAATTAAATTTAATGCCACATATCAGAGCTCCGTGGCAAACTAGCCATCCAGTTGATAGATCTTTTTTTTTCTTTATATGTCAGAGTTTCTCAGAATAAAGTACAATATTTATTACATGATGGACCATTTGATTTGGAGGTGAGAGACTTTTCAATGTGCCAGAATATGTTGATCAGGAAGATATTTTATATAGTGACTGAGAGAGCTTAACTCACTGCAATGTAAAGCAGCAGTTACTGATTGTTGTTTTCACAAAGATGGTTTCTGTCATTATAGGTAGTTCGTATCACCTGAATGTATGTTCAAGTGTTCGAGTCTCTAATAAGTTTGTTTTTCATTAGTTATTTGATGCCATGAAAGAGGATTTGATAACTTGTTTGACTTGTCTGTGTGTGCCAATCATTCTGCTCGCATTTGATGGTGCTGCCTGTGATTGTGGCATAGGTGTATGGGCGGCAACTTGATGCCATGGAGATTGCTACCGCACTCTGGCTCCAAATAGTGTTACTAGTGTAAGATGGCAGCAGCCCTATCTGGGATATTTTGGCTTCATTTTTGTACAGCAAGAAGAAGTGAAGGCGCGTTGTCCTACTTTATATACAGTATAAGCCTCGATTCACAGGGTATAGGCTGTGCTTTAGCTGTCAATATTTCAGTGTGTTTTCAGGTCATGAAAGTTAATTGGAACATTTAGGTAACCTGAGAGCCTGTACACATGCTGCGTCTTTAACCACCTGGAAAACATGAGGTCAGGCGCTTGGTGCTACTCTTGTGCCTTTTCTGTGCCAGCTTTCAAGAGTGTGGTGGCAGGTTGCATCTGAGGTTGCTAAGCAACCTCAACAAGCACTATATCGTAGCCCATTTACCTGAAATCCCAGATGCAGAACTGATCTCCTTTTAGGTGCTGTTTTGTGAGTGTGTATTAGGCCAAAAATATTGTCTGTTGGACAGGTGTAAAACTCTGGGTAGTCCTGAGATAAAATGATCAACTTCTCCTCCATATTTACCACAGACTAATAAGACTAAGACTGAATTTCCCTTTGGGGATGAATAAAGTTATTCTTAATATTTATGGAAGTAGGAAAAGATATCTGCCAGCTGTGATTGATTGTTAATGGTCACATCACATGCGATGCGTGCTGCTGTGTTCCAGAACTTGAACTCTCAGGGCACAGCTGCGCCTTGAAAAATAGGAGCTTGGGAATGCCTGTGCGTCGCTCTAGTGTGGCTCTAGTGTTTGAGTGTGCCTACCACACGTCTACATTCGAAAACAATTACTTTGAGGGCACAAAAAAAATGCAGCACCTGTACGGTCTTTGGTTTACCAAAAGACCCTAGTCAGATGTTCAGTTCTTGTGGTGAATACATTTGGTTTTAAGCCTGTATTTCACTAGTGAAAAACTAACATTAGCATTAGTGTTATCATAGTCAACCATAGCTGTAAATGCTAACCAAGCTAGTAGCTAGCATTAGGGTTATTTTTACCCTTTCAGCCAAATATTGTCACTTCTAGTTCCAAAAAACCAAGGCGCTTTGTGGCCAAAATGTCAATTTCGAGGCTTCAAACAAGAGTCCACAAACCAGTGGGTGATGTCACAGTGTCTATGTTCATTATTTCATAGCCTACACTTTACACACAGTCATTTGATCCATTTTAATGTAAGAATAGCAAGTTTTGAAGCTTTAGTTTGCGTTGAGCCCTCTGCCATCATATTTATAGCATTTCTCTCATGACTGCATAGAAACACAGGACAGTTTTATTTCACTTTTATGGCTTTTCTTTTTATTTACATGTATTCCCTATGGCCATGCACTATCCTTAACTATAATGGATACATGCCTCAGCCCAAACCTTAACCTAACCTTAATTTTACCCCAGTGGAGACAGAAACCAATTTGTGCTTAAGGCAGTTTCGAGTGAAACAATTAGACATTAGTGTTCCCCCAATTAGACAAGCCATCCTCAATCACCTGGTAAAACTTCATCCACAAGTGTGACACCCAAACTCACACACACCTGCATGTGCACATACAGAGATCTACTGTATTCTCTGGTCCACTCTGCTCCTGTATGAAAGAAATAGATAGTGCCTAAGAGGCATTTTTAGCCTTTGGATGAGGCAGCGCTCTATCCAGCAAGCTCTCGGATTGGTCGCCTTGACGAAGGTCACCTTACCCCCCCGCCGACCATTGATCCATAAACCTATGAGACAACAGAGGAACACAGAGGGAACAGAACAGGGATATACAGAGAGGGAAATCAAATGAGAAAGGTGAAAGAGAAGAATTAAAAGGTGATCTATAAATATTATAATAGCAGTCAAAGACGTAGTACAATCCTGGCCACTTCTGTACCTGAATGTCAGCCCAATCTCAAACCAATCACGGCCCACAAGTCACAATCTTAAAGTAATTAGTCAGCCAGTCGACACTCGATCAATTCTGGATCAATTCCTCACTTAGTGTGAATGTCTGAAAGTGATGCCTCAGTGTTTTATGTTGGCCGTTCTGAAGAAGAAAGAAAAGAAAAGAGACAGAGACAGACGAGAAAAGGCACGGCCAGTGTTAGGTGGCCCTCCCCCTCACACTTACAGGATAAGAAATGAGTGTTTCTTTGATAACTAGCCCTTTTACTGCTGTCAGTGTTATCACACCTATATTGCCAGTGTGCCATCCCAACCAAAAAGAAAATTCTGAAAATGCATTATTTGAGGCAAGACTGTCTCTTAAATGCTTCCAGACATTTCAGATTCAAAGAGCAAAGACTTCTTTTTACATATATCTTTTTTTTTTTGCAATCACATCCGTCATGCAGAAGAAAATCTCAGCAGACAATAAACTCACTGAATGCAGGAAATCACTGACTGGAAGGAACAGAACAATCTGCAGACTGAGAGGGAAGCAGGGGCACCAACAAATTAAATGACAAAAGAACTAAATCAAAAAATCTTGTATTTTTAAACTGGGTCTTGTTCACAATTGTGTCCATCTTGACTAATTGTTCAAGCTTAGATCCCGTTCGCCACCGCCACTGTGAGGACTTGGAAAACATGGACTCTAGAAAAACAATCCAGAAGCTTTACAAATACAAAAGCAGTTTTACATAAATCATTTCAAATGCCTGAGACCGACTAAAAATGCACAGAAATTAGCCCCCTGAATTACCTATTATTGCAGCGTACTGTGTATGGATCTACAGGGGCATCTTGCCACTAACCAAACAGCTGCCTGTTAATTGGAACACACTAATTTGTTTATATGTGTGAGACTGTGTGTGAGGCTGTCTATGTGCCATGTGTGCGTGCTTGGAAGTAACAAATGAGATAATGTTTGTTTATATTATTGTCCTCGAAGGAAATTAAAAAAAAAAAAAAAAGAGTTTGATGGCTGGTTATTCCTTGGAATGAGTCACTCCACTTTTATGGCTGACTCTATTTATTTGAATCAGAGTACAGATGAGGGAAATGAAAAATCAAATGGAGCATTAAAAACAAAGAAAGGCCGCAGAGGACTGTCCAGTAAGACAGCATATTATGGATAGAAAACAGTTTATTTGGGAAGCTTTTGTAAGCTTCACTTTTTGCTCCAACATACTTGTTTAGCATAAACCATAGTTATGCTCATTTTCAGGTTCATACTTGAAATTGGGGTTTTTTATTGGAACATGTTTACATGCTTTAATGTTCAAAAACACCTCATTTTTTCTCACATACTACTGTCTGTGCTGGAACACCTGTATCCACCCTCTGTCTGGGACGCTCCATTTTAGTGCCTGTCTCTTTAAGGTCTCCTTCTGAAAAATGCCAGTGTGCCCTGTACCATCAAGACCCCCAGGAAGCATGTCAGATTTTGTGAAGGCCTGCTCAGCCTTGCAGCCAATTTTGCGCAGTGGCCACTTGTGGTACTGCAGCAAAAAAATCTGCTGTGACCCAAAAAGCATTTTCCCCATTGATCACCATTGTACAAGAGATGTCTGTAAAACTGTTTACAGGGCACCTCAAACCGCAAACAAGGTCAATTATGACTCTTTCTATTATGAATTTTTGATTTTGGTTTAATATTTGGAAAACTTTCCTTGAGCCGAGAAAAGCAATTTAAAAAGTGGTGTCATTATAACAATGTAGAGTCTATATGCCAGACTGGAACTTGTGGATGGTGTCAGCGACAGAAACAGTACTACACATATTCAGTATGCTTCTTACTGCAGAGGTAAACACAGAAGCTATAAAACTTTTTTTTGGCATATGCGTCAGACGAGTAACTCCATTGGAATGAATTGGCGCCATCTTGACGTCCGATATCTAGGTATTCTTGATAACTATTATTCTTCCAGTTCCATCACCAGATGCCATTTAGCCCCAAATAACTTTTTCCCATAGACTTACACTGGCAAAGAGACGTCTGTTAATCAGTGGATACAATTTTTTTGAGTGTCACAGTCCCTGCAAAATGACTATTTCACTATTGGGATTGTTGATCTATTCAGTACGATAACATTTCGAAAGTAGCCAGCTTGGCTGACGGAAGTTAGATGCAACAGGAATATGATCTTAAATCGGAGAGCAATTAACTACATTGGCAACCAAGATTACATGTTTCTCTTTTGCTAGCATGTAGCTACATGTAGCAGTATATGTAATGTAAACACTTGTCTGGAGGAAATGACTGAATAAAGAAATTATTTCAAAAGTAAAGAAAAAAGCAGTTGGAAACAGAACATTCAGAATAGTCTGAAACCTGAGGTTTATGCTCACAGGTATAACTTTTAAACACGTTTAATGTGAACCTCCTTCATTGTAACATTATATAGTCTATATTTGACAGTAAAAGCATAATAGGTCCCCTTTAAGGATGATTTCTTAGGCCTGCGCATACCATTACCATTTAAACCTCCTAAAACTGTGGCTCATCTGCCTTTGAACATCCAAAAGTGAGTTTGTTGCTTAGTGCAGGATAAAAGGGACAGGGCTTTTAGTGAAGGAATTAGAGGTTCAGCTAACGATGAGAAGGATAGGAGGAACACGCAGGAGACCTTGTCAGTAATTACTGGAGGATGGGGGGGCATTTAGAGGACGCTGACGCTGCAGCTTATCAACTCCTAACTGGCCATCAGTACTTCATATTTTAGCACAAGGGAGCTTTTATCATGCATCTGGTTTATTGAGAGAGTGAGACAATGAATGAAATCATCGGATGATAGAGGGGCATTTAGGTTGTGTGTGTGTGTGTGTGTCCGAAGAGAGTCTGGAGATGGGTGATAAAATGTTAATCAAACTGTAATGGCTTGATTGTTCTCGCTGATGTATGATTACAATTATCCATGCCAGAAACGATTACAATTACCCATACAGAATTAACCTGCCTCCTCTGAATGATAATATATTTCTTTTATCAGAAGGACAACACAAAGTTTCATAGAAAATGCAGGAAAAGCCCATGTCATTGAAATGTCAAACCTACCAGCTGGCTTTCTCCCAACACACCTGCTTGCTCCTTTTCTCACAAACTCATGAATAACATTATCCTAAAATAAAATTCCGAAAATAACATTTGCTTTCATGCACAAGAAAGTCTGTTTGTGTGTTGCTTTCCATTGTAGCATTAGATAGACGGTGTATTTTTGTTTCCATTGTACAAGCTGCTCTACAAGACATGACAAAAATAGTCAGCTCTAGAAATACTACACAGTTTTCAAACAGGCAGAGAAAGAGAAAGAGAGAGAAATGTGTTCATCTTTTATCAAGCTCTTACGGTGAACTGTATGCTCTGCAAATAGCGCAGTCATCAGAGCACAAATAATGCATACAAACCTCCACAAAACCAGAAGCAAGGCAGACCACTCAGAGTGACATTACATCATCTCTACCCTCTTAATACACTAACAGGGATTTTGTTTACATGCACATTTATAGTCTACCATTATTCCAAATATGACAATATTCCGAATTTGATGTATGTCATTTAAAGTGCTTTTTTAATTTTTTATTTTTTTTTTATTTTTTATTTTTTTGATATTCCGAATAAGGCTTTAGGGTCTGTATCCACATGTTTTTACGTCACCCTTTTTTTCACCGCTGGTGTCTTTTTCCAATTGTTCCCAATGAGGACATGAGGCTGCCTGGAGCGTTCCACCTTTTTTGTGCAAATGCTCTTGAGTGCTTACAGCTGAAAATATCTGAACTTTTCAGAAAGGTGCCAGTGATGTCACTGCTTCTTCTGTTTACTGACACAACAAAGACAGAAAAGCTAATGTTTTGGGAGCACATCTGCTGACATCGTCCGGATGTGGCTGGTGAATGCTGTGCGTTTATCACCATTGGCTTTTTAAGCTTGTTGTTGACTGTGTAGTTAATGCTCTGTTAATTTAGCATATGTTAGCTACCTAGCTAATGTTAATGTCAAGATAGTATTGTCATAGTAACATACCCAAGTGGGGCACGCATGTAATAAAGCACCAGGAGCGCTCTTTTATGAAGTACTGGGATGAAGTGTTCCCCCGCACACTGCCACACCTCTCTGCTGAAGTAAAATGTTATGTGGACCCGCCCTTATTCTGAAGGTCGAATTTCGTGACTAAGACATGGGATATGCTGATATTATTCGGGCTTGAGGAGCAAATGTCTTTTGTCTTACATGTCTTTGGACATGTATAAAGCACATTTAGAAAATGCATCTCAATTCAGGTTTTTATTGCCATTTGCAACATGGCCTCTTGCCTATTTACAGTCGGCTCTGCATGTTGTATCCAAACTAGTCAGTAACAGTTTACAAGGCTCAGGAAGAGATACATGCCCAAAATAAAATCTCACATTTCAGGTCAGAAAAAGAAACACACCTACTTTAAATAAAAAAGACTTGGATCTTTTGGATATGCACACATATTACACCACTGGCCTTTTTAAGAAGGTGGCTGAAGGAAAGGAAGAGGGAGGCTGTGTTCACATGATCCACAAAGGCCACCACAGGTAGGAAAACCTGTTTTGACACAAAGACGCAAAATGGCACAAGCAGCTGCAGCCATTTCACTCATTCTACTCATCCATACAGTATTTTGATGTCATAAACAAGGCATCAGGGCATGTTAATCGGAGTCACATGGCTGCATGTAAATAGGAATAGCTTAGCGGGCAGATTGTTTTTTCTCAATAAGGGCAAAAACCGCAATATTTTATGCATGTAAACACAGGTAGTGAGTAATTTCAGAACATAGTGGAATTTAAGCTCAAATCTCTTCATGATGGTAATGAAATATTTGAATACTTTCATTGTTGACAGTCAAATAAAAAATGAAAACTTGTGACTGTGTGACTTTTATTTTGGACCTTTCTGCTGAATCTTCAGTCTTCTACTGTCTCAGGTGACATAGCTTTTGAAATTAGGGCCTTAAGGCTGTGTAACGAGCTGCCAGAGGATATAAAGCTCTCTGAGTGACTGTCTTCATTTAATTCTCTCCTAAAACCATACTTCTATCAGATAGCGTATCCTGATTTTACCTGAGCTGTCTGTCTGTTTTACTGCTTTCTTTTTTATTTCAATTCTTGTTTATAATCTTGATTTTAATTTGGGCCTTATTGTATTTTATCTTCTACTTTGGTGACATTTTAGTCTGTTTTATTCTCCTTGTGTTTTAAATCTGTTTTTGAAAGATGCTAATTTGAATAAAGTTTATTATTTGTTATTGTAGGTGACAGCAGTGTGAAATGTTACGTCACATGACAAAAAAAAATGCTTGCACAAATTTAGACTCATAATCTTAATTGTCTGAGTCTCTGTCATGGCCTTTTAATTCTGACTGCAATACTTTACGTCCTTGAGGTTCATTTATTCTTGTTTAAGGTATTTTAATAACCTACAGGCTTTCTGTTCTCACTGTTTGAATGTGTTGTGACCAAGATTTTATTAGGCTGTATCAAAATATCTGATCACATTTGAATTTAGTTGGGGGCGGCACGGTGGTGTGGTGGTTAGCACTCTCGCCTCACAGCAAGAGGGTTGCCGGTTCGATCCCGGGCGTGGGAGCCCTTCTGTGCGGAGTTTGCATGTTCTCCCTGTGTCAGCGTGGGTTCTCTCCGGGCACTCCGGCTTCCTCCCACAGTCCAAAGACATGCAGATTGGGGACTAGGTTAATTGATAACTCTAAATTGTCCATAGGTGTGAATGTGAGTGTGAATGGTTGTTTGTCTCTATGTGTCAGCCCTGCGATAGTCTGGCGACCTGTACAGGGTGTACCCTGCCTCTCGCCCGATGTAGCTGGGATAGGCTCCAGCCCCCCCGCGACCCTCAAGAGCATGAAGCGGTTAGAAGATGAATGAATGAATGAATTTAGTTGCTCCTTGCACATTCAATCAATCAGCAATGTCTTGTCAGCATTTCTCTCTGTTTTGTTGCTCATGGCAGCTGTATTACCTTTTTTGGTTATAAGATGTTTGAAATCTTCCATGTTACTTAAAATAAGAGCTGCTTGGTGGCTGTGATCATTGCGGCTCGCTCTGTACCACTACAGTTTTCCATGGTGCATTGATTAGACCCATGGAGTGGCTGGCTCTGCAGTGACGTGGCAGGGAAACATAGACCACACAACAGGATGAATACTAGGAGCTGAGTGGAGTTAATAATTGATTTTTCTTACCACTTGGAGGCAGCGTAACAAGCTGTAAACACGACACATCATCACTTTATAAAGTTGTTGTGGTGAGAGTGTTACAAAACAGTTTCCCTTTTGTTGGCAGAAGCGCAGCAACATTAGCAGCCCATTTATTTCAAGATGTTTGTCCAACTGATGAATGTAAGAATCAATATATATTGTTCTTACTGTGTAGCTCTGATTGGCTCTCTACCACCTTGTGAGGGAACATGTAAGGCTCTGTAGCTACAAGATGCTTCAACAAGGTGCCAACTTTGTCTGCTGTTTGCTGCTCAGCAGGTGGTGCACAGCAGTGAGTCTGCAACCAAAACAATGAGCTGAAATACTCATAAAGGCTCTGTAGAGCTGAGGGGGACTGCAGAGTTGGAGTGATAAGGTAACTTTAGGCATCTTGTCCATTTTAATGAACCCAATCTACAGAAAAACATGTTGGCATTGTATAATTCTGCAATCTACAGATGCATTATATTTGTATGTAATACTGTGGCACAGGCATGTCCAAAGTCCAGGCCAGGAGCCAATCGTGGCCTGCCGATAGATTTTAAAAGGCCCTCGTCTTGTCTTTCAAAATATACTATATGTAGCCCATCTCCCAGTATTGGTTAATCAAGCTATATCACTTTGCTTTTTTTCCATACACCTCATAATAACAGGACTATCATACTTTAAAGACAAGCACAAAGTAGGAACTATGTAGGTGGAACTAGTGTGTTTTCATATACAGACAGTAAACATGCGAACAAACAAAGAAAGGAGTATAAAGTCAGCAGCGAGGGCTGCCACTTTCAGGAGCAATGAAAAGCTGAATACTTTTTCAGTAGAAGATGAAACACTTTTGTTTGTCTCATTTTTATGTGATTTTTTTTTTCAATAACCCATATGATGCTGGCCCCCAGGTATTTTCACATCATCAAATCTGGCCCCCATTCAAAAAAGTTTGGACACACATGCTGTAGGAGATATGTTGAAACTTTATGTTTGTTTAAGTTTCCACAATGTTGTGCTGAGTATAGTGTTAGTTCAGCTCACATCCCAGCTACATCAGCTGATCTCAAGCAGTCCAATCAACTGATGGAGCAGCTGAATGATGGAAGGGAGTCAGCTGATAGATCACATGATTGCTTTCTATGCAACCAATTGGCAAATCTCATTCGGGGTGCCGTATTTAAACTGCTTCAGCCTGCCTACTGTTGCTGCTTCCTCTACAAGCCGCTTTGCAATCAGCCTCCACCCCAGCTCCTCCTTTTCATGCAGTATCTGACTTATCATTGATGCTGCTCTGTTCTGTTCCCAAGAGGCCTTTGCTGCTGCTCTCCCTGCCTTAGGCTTTCCATGTAGGTGCATGGAAGGGCAGAGAGGTTGGCTCTCTCTGCCTCAGGCTTTCCTCATTTGCGCGTGGAAGGGCAGAAAGGTGTGATCTCTTCGCCTTAGGCTTTTCACATAGGCGCATGGAGGAGACTTTCTGCATAGGCCTAGGAAAGGCAGAGAGGCCCCAGAACAGATTCACACCGCGAAACATAATACTGCAAACGGAAATTAAGTTTTCATCGACTTATATCCTGACATGTCCCGACTGAAATGCGATTATGTTTAGGCACAAAAAACACTTGGTTATGGTTAAGAAAAGATCATGTTTTGGCTTACAATACTCTTTTTCATGGCACTATTCCTGCTTGAAATGCAGTAATGTCTTGTTAAAAAACAACCGCTCATGCCACTATCCCCATTAGAGGCCCAGCAACGGGATGCTAAAAACACTAACGTTTGGTGGCTAAAAGCACAGCAATGACTCGCTAAAAAACATTCAATTTTGTTGTCTGTTCGTCTCGAGTTGTCTTGGCAGTCTTCTTGCCTAGATCTCAAGCCATCCACCATCCATTCCACCTTCCTGTGATAAAGTCAGTCAGTCACTATAGAAATGTTATATGATATGTATGAAATGTGCAAATGTATTCGTGTTTTTTTTTTTTTAACATTAATGGAAAGAAAGCCTTCTGAATAAATGCAGAAACAACAAATACAGCAGTGGATGGTTCTGACTTCTCTGTGTTTAGAACAAAGCGGCTGAATTTCTGTCTATACTCTTTTATAAAAAGGAAACACTGCTCTCACTCCTGAGGGATCACTCCAAAGTCTAATTCCAACTACAGATTGATTGTCTGGTCTTACCAACTGATGTGGGTATATAATGCATCTATTTATCATGCATTTTATTGAGCTTTTATGTTTGTGTGTTTTTATTGTGTTTTTATTGTTTTTATGATGCATTTTTATTGCAACCCTGTCTGCAAGCCTGCTTTCCCTTTCAGGACAATAAAAGTTGATGGTGTGAGTTGCGACCAATAAAGCACTCTAAAGTGTAAAGTGCTCATGTTAAGTTATATCAACATAAATAGGGTTCCGAGACCTTAAAACAGAGTGTGGACTTAAATTTCAATTTCCGTATAAAGTTTGTAGAACTAGTGAAATTCTACATTAGAAAACAACCTTTTTACCCAGCAGCCACCCTGTGCGCAGAGGCAGAACCGCTCATTTGTTCAGTTGACAGGCTTGAAAAAAAGGTGCAATCGGAGCGCATTGATTTTTCCTCATGTTAAAAAGCTTTTATTGACATGGCATTTTCTCACCAGAAAAGGTTACAGCAGAGGAGAGAAGGGGGGGAGGGAGAAGGTGAAACATGAAGGGATACAAAAGAGATGCAGCACCATGATGGCACTGTGCTTCCTGTAAATTCACCCCACTTTAGCCCACTTTAGTACATTTTCTTTTGAAGTACTGCCTCTCCTAACACATTCACACACACACACACACACACACACACACACACACACTCACTCACTCACTCACTCACTCACAAAAGATGTGCCTGACTCTTAAAACCTTGAAACTTTGAGAGAGGCAGCATGAGAGGCCCCTCCGTATTTCTTTTAGTCAACAAAACAGTGAGGAAAGGACAAGACAAAGAGTCGAGGACATACTGTATTCAGAGCACATACAGCTAATATAAAGCACAGTGGTTCCGACAGACAGGCAGCGAGACAGACAGACAGTCAGAATTATTAGAGCCACGAGGAGGATAAGTCTGGAAACCTTCATCACCTTTAAAGGTTCACTCATAACGATAATCTCTTTGTGAAACATCGTCATTTCTCCATAAAGAGTCATAAAGCTTCACAGTGGCTTCGTCTCTAGAGAGCCAGATGACGCCTTACTGCTGACACAGCACTTAATCACCATGCTCTCCCTCCTCCTTCTCCTGCTCTTCCTCCTCCTCTTTAATAGAAAAACACACTCACTACTCACAGCTTGTGTTTCCTCCCTAAGTTTTCCTCCTTTAGTTTATTTGCCAATAATTCAAATCCCTTTGACACAGTAAATATACTGTTAATGATCACACCATTAGCTCCATTAAAATATGCATATTTTAAATACAAAAATCTCAGAAAGGAGAAAATGAAACTTGCAGTAACTGATTTTTTGGTCACTTGGGGGCGGTGGAAACATTGTGAGCACAATGTTGACACGTATTCACCTTTCAAATTGGTGAACTTGTTAGCTAATGTTGTTTATTTACACATCCAGCAGTCACAAAACATTCATTTGGAGTCATATTTCTGACCACCTGGTGAATGTAAGTCCTATATTCACTCTGTTTTAAGGAAATATCAGGCTCTTTAGCTGCAACATACTTCACTATATAGAGCTAGTTTAAGTATTTTCTGTGTTATAGTACATTTCTGTCATAATAAATCAAAAGCTAAAGCTGATGCCTAAATAAAGGTTGCCAGTCAAACTAAGACAGTTGGAAAAATCTTTACATATGTGGTGCAATAATTTATGCACTAATTTATGGTGAAAATGTTTATGTACAACCCAGTTTTACTCCCAACTTGTCAAATACCTATGCTTAGTCAGTGGCCTTTGGTGTTGCATACTGATGCACCAAGGCACAGAAGGGTATGGGTGACCATGTGCATTATCATGTCAAGTGAGTTTCCATTCATATACCTAAACTGTATCCCGTTTTGCTTTTGAGTCCTAAGGCTGCCTGAAAGTAGCGGGGATAAAGAGCTGGCCTACGTTTTGTTTTTTTCTCGTCCCGGTGACATGTAACTCATGCTTAACTCTCTCTCTGTGCTGTTGTAGCTGACCAGCACACCGGGAAGTGGTAAGTGGGTCTCGCAACTGTGCATTAATATGTGCTCATCATTGTGACTTAATCACACGCCATTCTATTTGTATTGCGATGTCTTGTTTTGGTTTATTTTGAAAAGACGCAAGGCATGTAATGAGCGTAAATTAACCTGTCATCCCAAGGCATCGAAAACTGATACTGGAAGGTTACTTAGGGCGTCACAGTTTGACATGTAGGCCCACTGACAAAGTGTCAGTATTCGACAAGTTGGGAGCAAGAATGTGTTGTTATGTAAAGGTAAACACAAAATTGAGGCGGCAGGTGACAATTCAAAATATAATGGAATATGATGCAGAAGGACTTTCAAATATTTGTTCTCCTGCAGTTCAGCTTTTCTCATTTAAAGTTATCCCTGCTGACGTGTAGGCATGACTTACTCTTCTGTCATCTGTAACCTCTTTGAATGTGCATGTGGCACCTACATAAATGAATTAATATAATTGATTTTAAACCCCCTGGGCTTTAATAGCTCATATTTGTTTCAGCATGTTCAAAACTTTCTGCACACAGTGGTGAGGCTATAATTTGCTAGGGTCAATTCAGCTTGACAGGATATTGGTAGGGACATGTCCCCAGTGTCCCGACCAAATTCTACACACTTGAGTAATGGGTACATGATCAACAGCAACTCCTGGAAATTAAAATTGCAAGGACCCTGTTAGAGGGATAAATGAACACAGAAAAAAGACAACATGAGCTGTCACAGCATCAAACAGAGGACGTTCAGACAAAGAGACGAAGATCACGGAGGCCATTCACATCCCACCTGAGACCATCTTCAAATAGCGACAGGCGTTATGCGTTTACCCTCACATACAAACTTATCACATGGTGATATCTGAGCCAGCTCCATTTGCTGAAGAGGTTGAGAGGGGTGAGATGAGGTTGAAGATCAGAAGCTCTGAGAGCTACTAAGTACTCTTTCAGCTTGCCTTAGTTAATTATGTAATGTTGGGACTTGACTCGACTTATCATGATCGTGTCGGGTTTTCAGCAGCCCACAGCCATGCTATTAGTCGGTAGGTTTTTTCTTCTGAGCACCATGTTGGTGCAAAAATTTAATGTAAATCCTTTCAACAGTTGTTCAGATATGTTAGTCTGCACCAAATTGGTTGGCTGATCAACCATCCCTGCTTGGCTAAAAAGAGGTTAGACAGTCGGCTTTCTCTTGAGATGCAAGATAGAGAGAGGAGAGGCTAAGATGAAAGTTTGACAGTTAATATATGAAGATGTAGGCAGAGGGGGATCTGGAGTGGTATTTTTCTTGTCTCATTAGCATGCTGAATTTTCATTCAGCTGTATGACTGATGGAAAATCTAAAATGCAATGTGAGCTGAGCATGTGCAGATTGCATTAGATGGCTGTATTATTTCCCAGAGGGGAAACAAGTTTGTTCACCCCCGCAATGTGACAAATAACAAAAGAGACACAAGTCAGACAGGTCACAGCAGACAACTTATACCAGAATAACAATAGTAAAATGAACACAGACTAATATGTATTGAAAGAGGACATTAGTGTAGCCCAGGAGACGCCTAGCCACTCAATTAAAACCCGCAATTAAAACAGCACTAATTACAATAATGTATTTAATACAACTTAAATCTGTGGTAGGAATGAATTTGAAATTACACCCTCCTCCTGCAGCCCCCAGCCCAGCCAGCCACCCCACAGTCCCTCCGTCTCGCTCCCCGCCCTGAGGACTGCTTCCATGGTAGGAGAGCAGGCAGTAGCCTGGGAGACCGACCTATGGACGGCGGCTGCAGCAGCTTGAATTCTGCCAGCCCACCCCCTCAACACAGGGTGTCACAGCGTCACAGGTGGGTGGCCAGCTGCAGCGTCGGGTCTAACTTGTGTATCGGCAGGAACAGTAAGTTTGCTGACCTGGCAGTGAGTTGGGACTGTCCAGGAGTTTACACTGGCTGGATATGGGCTACTGCAGCAGCTCTGGAGACTGAGGGTTAGTCTCCAGAGCTGTAAGGCCAGTTTGATATGTATTCGCCCAATGACACCACAATGATACTGCCTACCCCAGCTAAAATAAATAAAAGGCCAAACACAGGTGAAGAAAATGGGACAATAAATAGGCCATAAATGTGAAATTCAGTTGAAACAACACATATGAAAGGAGACCTTAACAATTATATTTCATCTTTAGTTATATCTCAGAAAGACAACCAAGTATCACACCTCATTGAAAACTTTTATAGCTGAGCAACAAGGACTCTCTTATTCTTTCTGTGGAGCACCTTAGAGCTGACAACAAAACACAAACAAAACCCCCAGCTTTAACAAACAATGATTATAGATCACACAAAGAACAAACTGCATTACAAATCAAAACAAACCAGCTTCACCTCTTTTTCTCTCAACACAAATGATGTAAAGGATGAAAGAGAATTTCAAATCACTGCAGCTATTGATGCTTTAGCCTATATAAAAACATCACTGTGTCCATATAAAGCAGATCCAGGGATTAGATTCAGATATCTCAGCAAGGACCTGATGAGAGAGATCAAATATACAACATCTAATGCCTGAAATACAACCATAACCTGCGCTGAGCCTGCCGGTGCGGAGCCTGTTGTTGAATATCCTCTCATGTACCTAAATCCCTAATCTCATCATGCTGTTACATTCAATCTCTAAACTCTCCACATCAGATTCTGTGGTAATGCAGAGCTCCAGAAATAGCCCACATACAGTATCTCTCAGGTGATTTCAGTCTGAGGTGACGCCGACCACAGAATGTCAGTTTGTCTGACAGCATTTATGCTTAATGCTCAGAATATTCAGCAAATTACTGGGTCTTGAAGAAAAGTTAGGTGCTGAGAAAGACACCTCTCTCTCTCTCTCTCTCTCTCTCTCTCTCTCTCTCTCTCTCTCTCTCTCACACACACACACACACACACACACACACACACATTTTCATCCAGTCAGCATTTGCACTACACTGTTGTGCTCATCATTAGCGCTTCTGACTGCAGCATTATAAGTAATAGATGTGTACTGTTAGCTCTGAGTGACAGACTGCGCTATGGGAAAGGTTATTACTGGACAAATCACTTGTTTGATTGAGTCAAATGATTAGAATGGTCTGAAGGTATGCCAAAACTCCAAAGTGGATATTTGCTGTAAACAAGTCTAAAGTTCTGCCAGTGATCTCTGGAGGCAGCAGGATTCACTGTAGCCCATAAAAGTATTGGACCGAATTAACACCATAATGGCAGCTTTGCTTTAATTAGCATCGTTCTTGCAGAGCAGCTCAAAATGTAAAGTTTGTCCTGAGGATGCTGCCAGAGCAAAGGTTATTGGGTCAAATCAAAAGGTTTATCTCTCTGAAGTTTTGATTTAATGCATTAGATTTTGATTTTTCCAGTGCACATTTAAAAACGTATACTGTAGGTGGGTAGTTTCACTAGAGGGAAGGCCACTACCAAAACATTAGTATTCATTACCAGGGAGACCTTAGATAGCTACAGAAAATTTAAGCATAGTGAGGGGAGGACATGAAAGATGATATCTGGGACTGTGCTCTACAAAGAGTAAATTACAGTACTTCTTGTGAAAAACTGGCATAATACAATTCAAAGTTCAGTCGAGTTCACTTTTCCAAAGCCAGAGGAGCAAAAATATACCATACTAAACCCAATGTTGTAACACCCCTACACATGTAACCCATATGTTTTAGTCGCATTCCACTGTCTTCATACCCAAATCTGCAACATCAGTACAGACTCACATAACCTCTCAGGAAATTTCAGGTGCAGCAGAGACAGTCTTGCCTTGACAAATCCCTGGCATCTTACTGATCTGTGATCTTTAAAACACTCTCAGAGGTGCTTAATATTGATTTCCAGCCCAGTGCAGCAGCAGCCATATTTGACATAACACAGAAAACACTCTATAAGGACTGTTTTTACAACACTGCTTGCACCTATAAGGATATTATTACACTGGAAATCAACAACTCCACCTCTTCCCACAGTTAGGGAAGATAAAACTCTCACTAAGAGGGTCCAGGGATAATTCTTTTCCATCTGGTCTTAAGTAAACTAAAAACTATACCTGATAACCCCTCAGCAGTTTCTTCCAGTTCTAAATATTTATTCATGTAGACCACAGTATAGCCCATCTAATAGAACAGCTAAGAATTGTTTTTTTCCCCTCATTTACACTTCTAGTTTTTCACTAACTACTTAAAGGAGCTATATGTAAAAAATCTAAAGCAAATAGTCGTAAACTCATCCTAATATGTCACAGAGACTAAGGAATAATGTTCATATAACATACTGATCTCACCGACAACAATAGTACAGCCAGAATATTCGCATTTAAAAAAAAAATTTACAGTCCGCAAATCATGTTTATGTTTTGAATTTGTGTTTTGGCCTGTTGCACCACCCACCGCCGTCTACCAGTCACGCAGTCAGTAGAGTCTCAGCATCAGTTACAGTTACGACTGAGCTACAGCAGCACGGCAAGCAGCATTAGCAGTGTCCCGGTACATAGCATTAGCAGTCTCCTCAGCTGTATCTAGGCAGCAGCGTTAGCAGCAGAGAAGTAGGACTTGCTCGAACGGTCCACTGGAAAACCGAAGATCAAGGACGCGGCGACGCGGCCCTGCCACTGCAGCCGCCCGTGGGCAAACAAATCAGTGTCCAGCGTGCCGCTGTCCAGCAACCTCGAATCTGTAGGGGAGGAGGGGCGGACACGACTTGCAGCAGTATTTTGAATTTGAGTGCAGCAACCGTTTTGGCCACATTCTTACATACAGCGCCTTTAAAAAAAGATGTAAATGTAAATCTAAGTAGATGTTTACTGTATTCTGTGCTTTTCAACATTTCAACAAACAAAAAGATGAAAAAAAGTAATAGCTTGACATTCTTGAAAACAGGCTATTTTCTTTCCTGCTAAATGTCAGATGAGCAGACTGATACCACTCTCATGTTTGTCTGTTAAATATGAAGCTGCAGCCAGGAGACTGTTAGCTTATCTTAGCATGAATGTTGACAGTTAAACAGCTAGCCTGACTGTTCAAAGGTAACGAAATCTGCCTACCAGCACCTCTAAGGCTCGCTAATTAACATGTTTTATTTTTGTCTGTCTATACCGCACAAAACCAAACTGTATACACAGATATTTGTGGTTTTATGGGGAGTTTTGTGCAGGGCTATTTCTATATCATCTCCAGGCTCCAGCCTCAGAGCCTATTTAGAGTACAAACATTAAAGTGGCATCAATTTTCTTGGTGTGTTGTTGAATGTTAAATAATTGATTTAGTGAGAATCTGGTAATTCGCTTTTGAGATAACTTGTTTGGGACCAAAGTTTTATTCGAGGGTAAATTTTGACCCTGATGGATAACCCTGAAATGAAGGGTCACAAAAATCTTTTCTCTGCGCCTCATTATCCAAACTGAATTTAATAGCAATCTGGCCAATACTTGTATATATATGTACTGCTCCGAGTAGGCCGACAAGACTCCAGCAAGCCAGCTGACATCTCCATACTCAGTTTGCCCTGCTGGAAAAGCAATAAAATGGGGGGTATAACATCCTGAAACCAGAGCGTTTGAACACCTGGCTTTCCTCTTAGGGCCGACTCTCTCCAGGCATCTTTAGTCAGGTTTCAAATTTACATCTTCCAAGTCCATCTGCTGGAGCTTCCACTCAGTCAACCCCAGTAATGATTTCTTAAAATTCTGGAAAACTGTCAGGTTGAAAGTTTGGCTGTTACTGCTGATTTGTCAGTGAACACAGCAGAATCACAGCAGTTCACTAATCACACACACGACGACTAAAGAAAAGTGAGAGCATACCTGTGGTTTTCTAAGCAGGTTTCAAGGAGGCTCGAGGATCCTGGAGGGGTTTCCATCTGGTCCCCTGAAAAATGTGGAACACTTCAATTTCACTCTGTCACTACAGCCAATAAAACTGTTTTGATCAGGCATTTCACCCTCCTCTGCTATCTTCTAACTCCCAGCCTCCATCTGTTCAGAGCTGTCAGATAGCAGCTCTCTACAAAGAAGGATAA
The DNA here is from genome assembly GCF_011397635.1 of Epinephelus fuscoguttatus. Lineage (NCBI taxonomy): Eukaryota > Metazoa > Chordata > Actinopteri > Perciformes > Serranidae > Epinephelus > Epinephelus fuscoguttatus. Next base: position 41,134,555 of record NC_064754.1, on the reverse strand, counting down.
AATGTCTGCTATACTGTCTTTTTTATCTTAAGTTTTCTTCATGCATTAAGTGAAATTCAAAAGGATCAAGTCAGTTTGGTTAAGAGGTTAAACTTATCTTTCAAGAGCATCCCAGCTGGCACCAGACATCATCACTATGACGTCAGAAAGGCATTGAACTCTTACTTTAGACAGACGTTTAATTTTGGTTGGAATGAAGGAATGATGTGGACATTAACATTATGATATTTTACAGATGTTGGGTTTTGTCCCCTATACCTTATACCTAAATGTTGTTATTCTACATCAAAATGACGTTGGCATGAGACGTTTGGAAAACATTGGCTTTTGGTATTTAACCAACCAACACTAAGACTTATTAATTTTTGTATGTTGAGGCTGATTGCTGCACACTGATTAATGACTCAGAGGTCAGAACACAGATTAGCTTCCACTGAGCTTCTTCAGGAGGGAGGTAATGCCCTGCTGAAGGAAACCTCAGCAGGGTGGGCATTGACAGAAGCAACTGCACACACACATACACACACACACACACACACACTGCTATTGTATATGCCAAAACTCTGTCAACAATCACAGGTAGTATGGTGGTTGATACATTTCAGCCATACTCTCAAAATATTTGGAAACGCTTCAAGTGTCAAGCAGCTTTGACTGAACGTAAAAGGACAGAAAATGATTTTCCTTTTTTTTTTTTTTTTTTGAGTTTTGGCAGCTTCCATCCCGTTCTAAGCTGTAGACTGAGCCCTGAGAGAGACAAGCCGCTGTGGAGTGGAGATAAGGCTCCACCTGCCAGCCATGCTCATCACTGTGTTTGTGTTTGAGTATGTGTGTGTTTGTCTGAGACTCTGTGTATGTGTGTGCAAGTGTGTTTTGCCATCCCAGGTCTGCCAAGATAAGTGGCTCTCAGGAACCCAACCGAAAAATCTGAGCTACACTAAAAACCCAACAGAGATCAAGTCAAATGCTACAAAGGAAAAAATACATATTTCTCCGGAATAGCATGAAATGAAAAACGATAAACGGAAAGGTAATTTCCTCTGCAGCAGCAGCAACAGAAACACCTATCAGCTCTCTGTGCTGTGATAACATTAATTAAAGTGAGTGGGAGCTGGCCTCAGGTCTGTGGAAGCTCAATTCTGTAAAAAAAAAACATCATTAAAAGCAATTGCACTAAGTCATGATTATGAGAGACCTCATTATTATGACTTAGTATCTCATACTTATAACTCAGCCTATCATGTCATAATTATGAAAATCTTTCTCAAACCCTTGATTTAATACTCACTATCTTTGATTTATAATCTCATAATCATAAATTACCTCCTCAAAATGATGCCATTTTATAATTGTTTGATACACTTTCTCATAATTATGAGAAACATATGAAAAATGCTCTCATAATTATGCCTAGGTATTAGATACTTATGTCAATAATTAATCTCAAGGCAATTGAAGCGAATGCAACTGGACTTAGTTTTGTCTAACTAAGTCCAGTTGCGTTCGATTCAATTGCCTTGAGATAACTATGACCTGGATAAATGAGAATATCCACAGGCTATCTGTATTAAGTATGAGCTACAGGATCCTAATTATCAGATACACAAGGCCAAGTCCCATTTCTTAATTTTATCCCTACCCCTCGTTGTTAGGTGCCACCTTTCCCTTTGGAACAGAGTTACATGGGGTTGTGGTAAAATCTTCACCTGTGTAGTGGGACAACCCTTTAAGACCCTAATACGGCATCGGTGGTCGTTGATGGTGGTGATTCCATAAATAGACACCATGAATGTTGCCGGACATTGCAAATATGTGGTGATTTTTCTTGCCTGGGCGTTAGGCTCATCCTTTGCAGTTGTTAGGATGCTTTTTTTTGTTAATAACTTAGATTCCATGCTATCAATCAATCAAACAAACAGTCATCAAATATAAAAGAATGTTGTTTCATTACCAGACAACTAGCGGTGCTCTAACGTTAGCAACCTGGGCTCCTTCACTGCCAGTCTGCACTGGTATTAGACATAAACTGTATAAAATAGTGGATGTACCAACTGTGACATCACCCCAGTGAAGTTGGGATTTGTGGGGGCCTTTTTGTGGGGCCTCAAGTGGCCTTTAGAAGAACTGCAGTTTTTTGTTGTTTAATTTTCTGCAGTTTGCTTCATTTTTTCATCAGGTTGCCGCTGGACTTCAGTTGAATTTAGATGTTGTATGCCATCAAAGGGGGAGACTGTGATATGGAAAGATGTCAAAATGTGGCACTGTCATGCACAAAATAAACAATAGCAATGTAACATTAGCTAGATATCTAGTTAGCTACCAAGACATCGGCATAAAAGTATGTTGTTTTTTTTGTTTTTGTTATGCTTGTTATAAAGAAAAGGCCATTGTATGCTGTAACGACATTACCTAAAATAATATGATTGTTATCGTAGTTATTGAATCTTTACTTCAAAAGAACATTTGTGGTTTTCTTTTGTTGCCCATGCAGTCATCTTGCCAATGATTTCTCATAACACTCAGTGTGAAGTGTGCCTGTGAAACCCTCCGTTTGGAGGGCCATGTAGCCTCTGTCATCTGTCCCAACAACATTCAGGACACCCTACCTCTATAGGTGAACACACAGAATTGAGGGGTAAGGGCTAAGCGGTAGGAGCAAAGAGTGTATCAGCATCAGGTTTAAGTCAAAACTTTTAGATAATTTTGGTCACAATCATGCAAAAGTGTTTCAAAATTATGAGATAATATGTCATAATTATGAGTAAAACATAGCATAGTAGTAATAGGCTTCCACTGAAGAGTCACAAAGTGCTATATTGAGGGGAGTTTTCCTCCTTAACTTAACATCAGCAATTGAAACTGTGTATAGTCAACATAGATGATTCTTGTTTCCCTTGTTTTGTCATGTTGAGGTATTAACAAACATTTTTTTCTATCTTTCTCCATTTTACACAAACAAACTGAAACCCTAAGCTGATGTCTCTTTACAGATATACACCACACATGTACAAAACCTTGCTGATCATCTATCTATGATCCACACCCAACACAACACACACACATTTCTACTTACATTCTGCTGCCAGAAAGTCTTTGCTGTATGTGTTGCTCTCCATTTCTCACTCTTTCTGAGAAAACGGCAGGAAGTGTAATAGGAAGTGAAGTATTGTGTACATGTGCCTCGTTGCGTTGTTGCCTGCCGTGGCAAGAGTTATGAAAAATATTACTTAGACTCCACTAAAGGCTCCTCTGATGCAGGATGTTGAATGTGTTTGTTAAAACTCAAGAAAAGGAAGCAGATACCACGAGCCACAAGTCATGAAGAGCCACATGAAGAAATGTATGATTGTGTGATGTTATGGTGCAACCATGACGAGAGCAGCACTCGTAAAACTCCTCATCCTCGTGATCCTTGCCTTTATCATTTGCCTCCCAGAATTCTTCACATTGTATAAAGGTGGGTTTATCCAAAACAGCTTTGGGTCAAGGTATGTGCACTCTGTTTTTTTTTTTTTTAACAAACGCTTCACTATCATTTTGCAACCACTAGAAGTATTAAAGAGGACTCTGTATTTGCTTTGGCTCAGTTTTCCTAGAGGTTTTGTTCAAACCTTGCATCAAAAGTCAATCTTTAAAAAGGGAGTAAACTTTATTTTGCTGAGTCGCTTTGTCCTGTTTCTTTCTCCTCATGTAGATTCGGTCTGATGCAACCCCTACCTTTCTTTCTTTCTGAGCTATAAATCACTCCCAAATATAGCTCCATGCAACGCTGAGTGACTGACAGCCGCTTTGAAAATGCTTCCGTGTTGTGTTGCTTTGAAAAGCTTGTTTCTCTTATTGAAAGCAGCTTGCTTTAGCCTTTGTACTGAGGCACGGGTTTGCCTTCAGTGGTTTTGCTTTCTGTCTGAGCCTCTCCTGCCTGTCTTTGCATGTCAGATAGAAACTGGAGGCAATAGTTTCCATTTTGAGATCTTGCTCTGATTCTTGACTTGAGAGCACTTTGGGTTTTTTACCCCCAGCTCTTAGCTTGCTCCCACCAAGAAATCATTCTGAATATTCTGTTGTTCATTCTCTTTTTCAGTATTAAAAGTGAAATTCCTCTGCTTTCCCTACCGACCCTGTGAGCGAGGGAATCAGGTGACGAAGGGGGAAAATGGGAAGCTTGGGGGTGCTGAAAGTAGGAGAAAGGATATATGTGTCCCCTCGCAGACTCCAGGAAGTGAAAAATGGGAGCAGGCCTGCACAGAAGAGCTTCAAAACAACACTACAGATCCTGAGTCAGACTACGAGAGAGGAGAAGTAGACCCAGAAAAGAGCTGGTTCATGTGTGAAACAGATGTGGACATGACAGAAATACAAAGCAACATCTCATCTTCAGGTATTACGCAGTTTTTAAAGATAAGCTTTTGTTGCTTTTAGCCATGTGGCTTTATGGATGTCAGTTGGTCCACCGTTTTAGTCCAGACTGAAATATCCTGACAACTATTGGATGGATTGCTATGGAATTTTATACAGACATTAAAATTTCCCCAAATTGTTCTCATGCCTAGGTTGTCAAATACCAACATTTCGTCATGCCCCTCTGCGTCTGATATCAACGCACAGTGCACCCCTTAGCATCTCTATGTGACACACAGGTGAAAAATATTGTAGTACCTAGTAATTGTTGTGAAACAGTTGTAATCGTTTAGGCAACAAAAGTACTTGGCTAGGTTAAAAAAAGATCAAGTTTTTACTGCGACCCTTCCACCTCTCCTCCCTCACACCCTATGCAGATTTTCTCTCTCTTAATGTTGTGTTATTTGCTCTCAAAGTCAGGTTTTGTTGCAGATGGGTTTGCACTGGAGTTAGCTGAAAACCCAGTGGGTCTCATAAGGATGCTAAAGGGTGCCTTTGGCGGGACATGACAAAATGTCAGTATGGAAACTAAGAAATGAGAGCAGAGAATTAAGTCCTATCCTGTTATGTACAGTACATTCTTTGTATAGTATGGCAGCAGTAGCTCAGTCTGTTGGGAATTGGAGAGTTGTCGGCTCAAGTCCCCGTTCAGACCAAATATGTAGCATGGACTGGCAGTTGGAGAGGTGCCAGCTCACCTCCTGGGCACTACCAAGGCACCCCTGAGCAAGGCACTGAATCCCCCCAACCACCTGGGTTGTCATGAATGTTGAAATAAGCTATAGAAACCAAAACTGTTTTTTGTTCCAGACTGTAAACATGTTTATTTCTGCTGGTAAGCTGGGCTTTTTAACATGGGGGTCTATAAGGATTGACCCACTTTTGGAGCCAGCATCAAGTGGCCATTTAAGGTACTGCAGTTTTTGTTACTTCGGCGTTAGCTTCTTTCTCACTCCCGGAGGTTGCCACACAGGAAAAAATTATACCTGCTAACATCAGCATGTTAGCATTGTCTGTGTGAACTTGCTGACATGATCATGATAATTGATAAATAATCTGTGCCCAAGGGTGCACTTACTAGCTTTTTGAGTTTCAACTACATAATACAGTTTTCCTCAGCAAATGTACCTAGCGCGGCTGTAATCTATGCATTCATCTGTCTGTCCACTCACAGCTTTAAAAGTACATTTGGAGATGTCAGTGGAGCTTCAACTCAGAGATGCAGAGACCCTGAATCTCACCTTGTACAGCAGCAGTAATCACAGCTCCTTACACCTCCACCCACCTGAGGAGGGGGAAGAAGAGGAGGAGAAGGAGAGGGATGATGAAGGACAGAGAAAGGCATTTTACTGCTGTCTCCCTGTCCCGCCCACCTCAGAGTCAGCCAATCAAAGCCGTTGTCTCCTTTGGCTCGCCAATCAAACAGTTTTGACTGCAACAGCAAAGGAAAGGCTGCTATGGAAACGGAAAGGTCGGTGTCAGGATGAGAGAGCTCTTTGTTCCCCATGTGGTCATTGTGGCTTTACTCTAAGACTAGAGAGAGGAGAGGAAAGAAATGGGCCAATCAGTTTTCATTTTAGGTTAAATTGATTCAATCTCATTCAAACCCGTCTTCTCTCTCAGTCCACAGTGGAGTCATTTTTTTCAATAGAACAAATTTCTCTCAATTCTTCTTCTCTCAAGTCCAATCTCAGCTCTGTGACTTTGTTTCCCTTCCTCTCTCTGTACTGTATGATCCGAGAGTTACAGTACATCTTAATCTGCTGTATCTCCAAGGCTGTATTGATTCTGGCTTGCTCTCTTTCTATTCGTCACTCCAACACTCCCTGAAGCTTAAAGCCAGTCATATTTTCCAGTGTGTGTGCTGAAAGCTGGATATCCATCTCACTTCCATTTTTCCACCAAACTTTTCCATACTCTCCCTTTCTGTTCTTTTCCGCTCCTATTTGTCGCTGTGTATTATTTCTTCAGTTTTGTCTCATTTCTGTCTCTGTTTGTTTTCTACTCTCTTGTGCTCACCAAGAGTATATGTCAGGTGGGTCAGTGCAAAGCACCAAAGGAAAGCAGACAGGAACTGTTCAGGGATTATTGATAAAATGAAGGTGCAAAAACTTACAGGCAGACAAGGTTAATTGTTCAGGCTGCACTTTCAGGGTTCAGATGGCTGGAAAGCAGGGCACAAAGCAACACTGACAATCTGGCAACTGGAAAAGGGGCTGGTATATATACTGACAATGTTATGGAAGAGGCTTCTAGATTCCATTAATCAATCAATCAATCAATCAATCATGTATTTGTCAAATGGAATTATACGAAGTACGAGTCTAGTGAAATGTGATCCTATCAGCTTCTTTAAGTTGTTCACTGTAATTTAGTCTTTGTTTGGCATCTTCTTACATTGTTGGCTGCTGCTTTATAATGGTGGTGTCTGCTTATGGAATTATTTAACCGTCCACACATCCCAGCCTCAACAAGATGGCCTCTCTTTCTCTCCCAGAGTGCTCGGCTCTCTCAGATATATATTGCTGGCATATAGAGGGGAGTCACCTGGTTCATTGGTGCTGTCCAGGATTAAGCTAAGTTTCAGTGAATCTAAGAAAATTACATTTGCTGATATCCTGTTGGAAACAGATGCGGCATGGAGGTCGTTGTTCAGCTGGTGCCCATCTTCTCCATCTTTTCATTGATGTTTACTTCTGCTTACATATGAAAACCTTGACCTAGCTAAAGTTTACAGACTGGTGGGTGGATTTCCTTATCTAGATGAGTGACTGGGAGCCACACACTATCACTTCCCCCCCTGCGCAAAAAATCCCCCAAAAAACATTGCTAAACACTCACTGGCCTCTGTCCGTCTTCATGATGGCCTAGCCTCTTAAATGTGAATATATTCTGGTTTCATTACTCCTCTATGACAGTAAACTGAATATCTTAGGGTTGTGGACAAAACAAACATTTAAGGACATCATCTTGGGCTTTGAGAAACACTGATCGTCACTTTTTACCATTTTCTGACACAACAACATATCAGTAAATTGAGAAAATAGTTGGCTGATGAAATTACAATAAAGATAATTGTTAGTTGCAGCTCTACTGCAGTTGAAGACACAGCTCATATGGACTAAGAAGTTGCTTGTTGTTGCTGTGTGTGCGTGCAGCTATCTGCAAGTGCCAAACAATTCTATTAGCAATTGTGTGGTTTATGATCTGTTTTGGCTACGAATCTTTAATATTTCATATTCTCCATTGCTGTTAATGAGAGTAAGTGATAAAAGTCATATGTGTTAAAGTGGAAAACTTGCCAATAATTTGCCACTAATTATGTTTAGAGATGCATTTGGTTATCATTTGGCTTTATTGACTTTCAGAAGAATATGCTTGGGTTATAGCTTTACTTATCTGTTCCTTTGTATAGAACCATAAATTAACTAACAAGTGGACAAATGGAGTGTGGTGACTTGTGCGGTTACAACAATTTAATGCCTCTTCCCTAATTAGACGTCTGTGGCTACTGACTATACCAAACCTGACATTTTAAAGGTCACTGAGAGTCAGTTCCTGAGACAGGTGAAGTTTAGTAGAGACGCAGGGGTATGGGGGAGTGGGGAAGAGACTGGATGGAGGGACAGAAAGATAGAATGGGCAAAAATAAATGCAACTGAGGAAGCCATTGTGAAAACGCCCTTATCTTTGTATCTCCTCTTTTTAGATAACAATGTGTTGCTCTTTGCACATCTCATGATGAGACGACTTTTTTAGTGTTGAAACGATCATTTAAAGCTACAGTTGGTAACTTCATGAAAATAACTTTTTGTCATATTTGCTGAAACTGTCACTATATTCAGACAGTAGTACATGACAGATAATCTGTCAAGAAATCATGTTCCTCCTCAAACAACCAATCAGAGCACAGGAGTCTCTAATGCAGCTGTCAATCATGTCAGTTACTGCTCATGAACTGTGGTCGAACTGTCAAACTAGGCAGCGCTGATCAAATATGAATCAAGATTCTGTTACTGCATTGCCTATTTCTCACCTAAAATGTTTCCTAAACTCAGGAAATTTGCTGCTGTTGGTGAGCGGTGCTTTTTTTTTTTTTTTTTTTTTTCCTCAATAAAAATGACCAACTACAGCTTTAATGCCAAACCTATGCTGGTTTCAGCTTCATATATGGGAGGATGCTTCTCTTCTTTGTCTGTAAATCAAATATTTTAAGGCTTGGGACTTGGGGAAAACAAACAATTTTCAAGAATCCGCAAGCTTGAATTTTGGACAACTGTGATGGACTAAAAAATGTAGTGTTTAATCACAGAAATAGTTGACAGATAAATCAATAAAGAAAACAACAGTTGTTTCAAGCGCGGGCCTTTTCTGTGACCTAAATCTGTCTCTGTTTGAATCCCTCTCTGTCCTCCAGATGAGTGGCAGTGTATGTTCAGGGTGATCTGGCTGGCTCTGCTGTGTTTGGTGATGCTGACTATAGTCACGACTGTGCTCGGACAAATTTACTTTAGGGGACACCTGTGCAGTAAGAAACACGCATGCATGCGCACACACACACACACACACACACACACACACACACACACACACACACACACACACGCACACATGCACATTGAGTTGGTTTGATCTTTTGAAGATGACCTGAAAATGTTTATTTTCTCCAGAAAAGCCCAAGGTACAGACTATTGGTTACAACATCACTGGCCAGCAGTTGAACGGTAAATTTGAATTTGTGTCCTCTGAATTTTGCTTGAATACAACTTTCTACTCTACTTCACACTTTCCCATATATAAAGTTCAAACTGTATGTGCAGACATATTATTAACACAACCTGTGGTCAAGTGTTCATCTTACAGTCAGCATGAAATTTTGTAATATTCAGTTCAGTTCAAAATATTTTGAATTGAAAAAGGTAAATGCACATAAACAATTAAAATCAATTCACACACATAAAATCAATCAAATCAGAATGAAGAATAAATAACATGTCATAGCAGATGTCAGGGCCCTGTGAGCACTGAGTCTGTCCTTTCTCAGAATTATACCTTTTTTAAAATTGAGGCAGGTAGACAAATTTTAGCTTTCAGTACAACTCTTTATAAATGAAAAAATATAAATATGCATTATGTGCTGTATGTTTCTAATTATCTTTAAACTAGATGGTGAGAAACACTCAGAGATCATCTTTTCCAAAGGTAAATTGTTTTGGTAAATTACACACAAATAGTCCATAAACTCTACATCATTATTTTGGCATAATTTTAAATGTAATGAATTTAGATACTAATGAGCTTTTATTGTCCAACAGGGATGATCCCTCAGGCCTATGAGTCCCGACCTTGGTCAGGTCAGTTCCTAAATGCAAACACACAGTTTGGATTAAAAAAAATTGATTAATCTGTCCTTTCAGTCCCTTGACATGTTTTTCTTTAATGGACAGGACTGTCACCCATTCAAGAAGTTGACACTCAAGGTAGGAAACTGTCCCATACACAGTTTAACATATAAAGAGATCTTAGTGATTAGTTTAATGTGTTAATAGTCTTCACATGCATTTTTCAGATGAGATAGAAACTCTGCTGGATGGAAATGTCGACCACTGCTATACAGGTAAACATGTTAACTGAAAAAAGATACTTTTGGTGTGTTTTTGTTCCTAAATTGGTTTCCATTGAGAACCATTATGAGACACCACTCAGATTTTTTAATCTGACTTGCTATTTTTTCTGATCGTGTTAGGTCACATGAATTAAATAGCCTGGCGTCTTACAGATTCGACAGTAGGCTAGAATAAAACATCCCCAAAGCAAACAACAGAACACAGAGAGTTGTGTAAATAATATAAACTACAGATACAACCACAAACAAAAACAGAGCTTCTCAAGTTTTACGCGCAATGTAGCGCACACGCACACTGCTCTGTACAGAAGGATAAAACTGAAAACCATAAAACGTCGTTTAAGGCCTAGTTCCAATTAAACATGCAGTTCCTTATACTAGCCTGGTGTGGCTACACATTGGTGACCAGAGTTGGGTATAACACTTTACAAAGTAATGCGTTAGAGTACTTTGATTACTTTTTGCAGTAACGAGTAATCTAACGCGTTAGTTTGCTGTTTGAGTAATCAAATACTTACATTACATTTTCAAACAAGACATCAGTTACTTCCGTTACTTTTAGAACACTGGTCCTTCAGCTCTGAAACAGCAACGACTGTCTTTTGGTTATAATAACGGAGATAACGTTAAACCTATCAGTCCGAAAGAAGCCATGAAGCTTGTGGCTCGCTACGTGGTAGAAGAAATGCTGCCGTTGTCTACAGTGGAGTCTAAATAGGTGGAGTAGGACTCACTGACAGACATATTTCAGACTCAGGACTTTCATTATGCCTGGTACACACTACACGATTTTTCTGCCCATTCTGAAAGTCACAATGTCACATTACACGATTGTGGAGTCATAAAATCGTGCCGTGACTTGGCCAACAGACATGACACACTACACGATGGTACTCACCAATTATCTCCGGTCGTCATACACGACATGTGTGACGTCATCGGGTTATTCTTGTCTTATTTTTATTACTTTTACTATTATTTGAGTCACTGTGTCTGTTCATGTGCCAGCCCAAATGTTGTTGTAGCCACCTAAAAGCATCAGCAGATGGCAGGAGCTTCATTTGAAGTACTGTACGTAAACATTCAAGCTACTGTATCCTCTACAACCAAGTTCCTACAAATGTTTCAGAATAAAAGCCTATGTAGAAAATGGAGGGATTCTCTCAGCCGAGGTTATAAGGGGCTTTTAATTTGAAACAAATTCAGGAAGTGTTGAGTTTGAAATGACAGCACGATACATTAACTTTACAAAGACAACGGGAGCGGATAAAAAGTAAATATATAAACACACAGAGGGATTAATAAATAACGGACCGTCTATAATGTAGTCTGTTTCAAATGAAGCTGGGAGCCTCTGCAGTTGTGGTGAGTAAAAGCCCCACCGCTATTTGTTAATGTTATTACTTTATGTCCGACCGTGAGGATGTACCATTGTTTGCTAGCTTGATGCTAATGACAGTAACGTTAATTCAGCGGGTTGACAAAGTGCCTCTGCTGTTTCACACCATCATTTCCTCCTTTTACTCTGTGTGGTAACATCCCTAGAGGAAATATTAAAAACGCTGGGGTGTTGTTGTCATACAGTTGTCTACGGCAGCAGATCGTGCTGTGTTTCTACTGGTCAAAGTGACGGCTGTGATGGGAGAATTGGATCTCAGTGAAGGGCAAGTGGTCCATAACTTTAATTTTGGAGACAAAAAATGTAGGCTTAGCGCCCTGTGGTCCATTGCCCAATAGGAAATGTAGAATACTCAAAAGTACTTTAAAAGTGCTTGAGTTACTTTTCTCAGGGAGTAACGTTGGAAGTACTTTTAAAGTGATTGAGTTACTTTACTCAGGGAGTAATGCAGGAAAGTAACTGGTTACTTTTAAAAAAGTAACACAGTAAAGTACTTTGATTACTTTTAAAGTAACCCTTACCCAACTCTGGTGGTGACTCCCTTCTTCTGCAGCTGTCATAAAGTCAGAATATGTGTCCATTCCTCGATTACCCAGTAAGTTATTTGTATTATTCAGTCTGTAAGTGTCCACCAATCAAAAGAATCAAAGAATCCAAGTTGTGAGTATTGTTTTAACAAGATGAAGCAGTGTTGCGTTGGTATGCCAGGTGCTGTGAAACAAGTGTCATAATATAATTGATATGTTATTCAAAGCCTAATTTTTACACAAGTAATATTCATACAAATTCAATTTTGTGTGAACATATTTCCCATCTTTGCTGAGCAACAGTTGTGTGTCAAAGTAATTAAAGGCCTGTCCCATATGGACACCTGTTCCTAAACTAAGCCTGTTGAGTTCATTGATTTAAGCAAATAATAGCCAAGGCTACTAATTGAAGTTTTACGGTAACTCAAAAAGCAGCTTTGATCAGGATTGTCACAAACAGCAGAGAGTCCTCACACTACTCACTGAAGGTAATAGTTCCTCTGTGGAGGCATTGCATGAACATTTTAGCATTTAGCATGATGACCAGTCACAACATGAACTGCACCTGTTGGTGACGCTGCATCTTAGGTGTGTTTGACTTGGCATGCTCGCTGGGTGGTGCATTAAATCAGTGAATAATTAAGGTAGCTCCAACCTTTTTTTTTTTTTAAACTAAAGCTAACTTTAACCTCCTGAGACCCAAATGTTTGTTTGGTATGCATTTTTAATTTTTCCTAGCTATTTGTAACTACTAGAACCTGATAAGTATAAAAACCTAAACATTATCAACGATAATAAAGTCCCAATGTCTTTAAACGACTACTTCCTAATTCCGCTTCCTAACAGTGTCGTAGCTTGTTACTGTTGCTAAAATTGGTCAAATTTGTTGCCAAACAAACATTCTTAATCATAAATAAACAAGTTTCAATCATAGAATGTGATCAGGTTTTGGACGTTGTCCACTTTTGTGTCAGGATTGGCTGCAGACTGACTCGGCCGAGATGGCTGCCATCTTGTTTTTACGCAGATTAGTGTATTGTGCTCTTACCTCCACTAAATAGCACAAAAAAGTGTCCATGAACGAGGACAATAGGTCTAAGTTGCATTGATTGCATTTTTGTACTGTTCACTGAATTGTATGTTATATTTTGTATTACTAATCTGGATCTGCAAAGTAGCCTACCACTATCTCAAACTAATGTAGCCTAACTGAAACTGTGAGTGTAGTAAAGTATAGAGTACAAAATTGAATTACCCAAGCTAAGTACAAAAACTTAAAAACCATAGTTAAATAGGCTACAGTACTAGAGAAGATGTACTGTTATGTGTAGCATGTGATTTTATGTTTTTATGGTGTATGCTTCATTTCTTCTGGACTATTATCGTAAGGCAGCAACACTTGTGCAGCTCCTGAGTCGAATTTACCTACCTAGGGACAATAAAATATATTGTATCATGTCATATCTTATCGTATCACATCATACTGCATCGTATCATATCGCATTGTATCGAATCACATGGCATCGTATCATACTAGTTAGTTTTCAGCACTGACACTTCCCACACAATTCTTCCATCCTCTCTTTTAGATGATACTGAATCTGGTCCTAGATTCACTGTAATTTATCCTTTATCCATATTTAGTGTTTCTAATATGATCAGCAGCCTGAATGAATTTACTATACATGAAATGTCATGCAGAGTTAAGATCACCTCACCCTAAATCTTCTCACTGTCATTTAACTCCAGTGTTTTTATTGTATTTTTTATCATGTCTATCTTTAGCACATCTGCATCATCGCTGCCATCCCGCCACCTCCTTCACAGAGGAGCAGGCCTGATGACAGAGGAGCAGCCAGAGGAGCACACAAATGGCCTCAGAGTGGACTGGATAAAAATAAAAATGACTGCTTCCATTGCCAGCCTCCTCTGTGAGGAAGATAAAAAACATCTGAGACACATGGAGTTGGTTAAAACTTGTTTATTTTCGACATCTCATCCTCAAACAGTCTTAGGGCACTTAATTAGAAGGGAATCCTGATACATTAGTAAACTGTCAAAACCTAAATAAATGACTTGCCTCCCAAACATTTCTCATTTCACATTACAAATCATTTTGTATTCTAAGGCAGATGCATGGCTGATGAACGGCCGTGCCCCATCTGGATATGGCTGAGAGGAGCCAAAACATTACGACAGATAGACTAATATTTTCTTGGCTTAATATCTTTCTTGCCTGCATCAATGTGTCTCTAAAAGGGAAGAAGCGGGAGGGGAAGAGAGTACTTTATCTTTTCCAGAGATCTGCTGGCTGGAGGCTGAGAGCCAATTTAACACTGGATATTAAAAACACAGATGCACTGTGAGCACCTTGGGATTGCTGCTGAAAACTCTACAGGTGGTTGCAGGAAAGGGAAAAATAATAAGGTGGAAAACAGTTGAGATGTGTAACTCTGGGGAGCACAGAGTATAAATCTAGAACCTGGCAAAAACGGTATTTAAAGCCTTTATTCAGGAGGGCAAAATGAAATAAAAATGTTTTGGCTAATGTCTTCATCGAGGTGTTCAGATAAGGATCCAACAGAGGGCATGACATGTCATTTTGTTATTAAATAAACAGCTCAACATTTTGGGAAATACTCTCATTTTTTTCTTGCCAAGAGTTGGTTGAGAAGAACAATACCACCCTCAGATATGATTGTATTTGATCTTCTCATCCAACTCTCTGCAAGAAAGCAATTAAAGGGATAGTTCAGTTCTTCTGAAGTGGGGTTTTATGTGGTACTTATCCAGAGACACTCTATTAAATACAGTAGATGTTAGTTGGCACGCCTCCAGTTTGGAAAAGCAAGCAGGAGTCCAACATGGGAGCTAAGCAATGCACTGCTGTGGTGGGGTCAGCAACAAAATGTACTTTAGCCACCTAAAAAAAGCCCCACTTGAAAAAAATCTGTATCAGTTTCAGTGTTTGCTATATCTAGAACAGTTTCATTGCTTTAGCTTAATATCAGCCAGTGATTCCACCTGGAAAACAAACTGACCTTTTGAACTGGGACTTTTTAGGTGGCTAAAATACATTCTGCTGCTGCCCCCATCCACAGCAGTACATTGCTTAGCTTCTGTGCCAGCACTCCTTTCTGCTTCTCCAAACTGGGGATATACTGACTGACATCTACTGTATGTGATACGCTGACTATGAATATGTTCCCCTATACAACCCCACTTCAAAAAAATCTGCACTATCCCTTTGAGCAAAGTTCTGAAAGTGTCAGACTACAGTATACTATTTGAGTGTAGCAGCACAACAAAACATAATGAGAGATGAATTCACCTTCATTATATCTTCGATACACACAAGGAGGAGGAAAGAGGACTAAATATTTTGTAATTTAAAGTATGAAGTTCAGATGTTTCTGTCAAATCAAACTGAATAAGAGTAAATTATAAAGTAGTGTTACTTCACATAATTTAACATAAACAAAAACAAGAACAAACTGTGTATAATCATTAACACTGGCATTTTGTCTCAAACCAGATGAAAACATTCCATTAGTGTTAGTAAATCGCTCTTTCATTTGAAATAACATTGGCCCATAAGGAGTGCAAAGAAAGCTTAATATACATTAAAGTCAAGTCCCTTCAACACAATCAGTAATTTTTGGTTCAGCTTTTGGAGAGGTATGAATCACAGCTGATCTCGAATCAGCTCTGAATACCATTTGGTTCCTCAAAGCAAAATGTCAACTGAGACAAAATGACATTCAGAGATGTAATGTGGAAGAGACATGCATACATGCTGCATGTGGGTCATTCCTACATTATCTATTTGTTAAACTGTTACCTTCAAGGTTATATTAAGTATATTTAAAACATCTTCTGTCCCCAGCACATGGCACTTGATGTAGATTTAAGCACTTAATCTGGAATAATCTATATTTTACTGTACAACAATAGATACATTAAGACAAGCAGGTGAGCAGGTAGCTTGTGTGTGTGTGTGTGTGTGTGTGTGTGTGTGTGTGTGTGTGTGTGTGTGTGTGTTAATGCTGTGTCTGTGCTGCTGGTTCTGTGGTGGACTGACAGTGCTGGCTCTGGATGTGAGAGATCTGCAGGACGGGAAGCAGCAGCTGCAATGCATTCTCAATGTAGTTGGTGCTGTTGGAGCCCTGCAGACAGGAGACCCATGAACATCATGAACATCATCAACATCATCATCATCATCATTGTCATTGTCATCATCATCCTCCTTTTCCTCCTCCTGATCATCCTCATCCTAATCATCATCAACCTCATCTTCCTCATCTTAAACATCATCACCCCCCTCCCCATCAGCCTCATCCAAATCATCATCATCATCATCATCATCATCATCCTAATCAATATTATCATCCTAATCCTCATCATCCACATCCAAATTATCATCATCCCGTAATGATCCTCCTCCTCCTCATCATCATCATAATCTTCATTAACCTCATCATCATCATCACCATCCTCATCATCCTAATCATGATTATCGTAATCATCATCGTCCCAAACTTCATCATCATCCCAATCTTCATTATGCTAATAATCATCATATGATCCTCTTCCTCCTTCTCCTTCTCCTCATGGTCATCATCATCCTTACCATAACTATCAGCTGCATGAGAGCATGTAACATTTATAACAAACACTGGTGACTAACAACACCCTATCAAAGTATGGAACACAGTGCACATGCACAAAATTCTAATAAAATACTAAAAACAAAGCATTTAATTTAATGTTGTGGAGGCACATTTGTGGTTGCGTTTTAGTCTAAAATGCTGATTGCGTTGGGAATAACATGTATTTTAAGTGTAATACCAGTGTTAAAAATCGATCAAATCAATTGATTTTTGATCATTTAAAAACATATCTCTGCACATTTTGTGAGGCTCTCACCTTATTCTCCTTTAACAGATTAAACACAATCAAATCTCATATCAGTCACAATGATTATTGAGGCATTTCTAGCAGCCACCATCAGGCAGAGACTGCCACATTATTCATTTCATTCATTGTCACTTGATTATATTCAAGATCATCTGAGGACAAATCTGTGCATCTCACCTCTAGCTGCACACTATCTACTAGTGGATTCAACTCCTCTGCTTTCCTCTGGCCCTGAGAGAGAGAGAGAAATGAGAGACAGAAAGCAGCAGTGAGATGTGAGATCTATCATGTTACTCAGTGAACTGATTAAAAATAAGTGGGTTGGTAAGAAAACACAAAAAAACTAAGACTTTAGCATAAGGCTGGTGATATTTTAGATTTTTCTTATTGTCAAAAAGTTCCAGGAAAAGCCTACTGACAAGTGTCATATATAGCAGTTTCTTCCTGCCATAGACCCCCATTATATTCCAAAAACTATTAAAAACACATAAACGAGCCACACCATTTCACTGAGTGACACTTTCTCTCATTAACATGAAAAAATATGTTGTCGCTACCTCACCAGTCAGCACGGTGCTCAACTTACAAAGGCTGAAATGTAAAAAACTTGGCAACATTAGCTGACTTATTGAAAGACTCTTTATTTACCTAATGTGTTTCCCAGCTTCCTCACGGGTGTTGGTAGAGTGGGTAAAACACAACCTTCATATACATGTTCTTCACAAGAACTCTGTATCTTTGTAGACAGAGAGCCAGCCTGTGGATGCTGCAACTCTTACACAGAAAAATCAAAACTGAACCCTCATCACCCACACTAGAAGAAAGTGTTGGCATTGTATGTTTCTGCAAACTACATATACGTTACTTTGGATGTTTCATACATATCATATTAACCTTTCTAAAGTGAGGTGGTATATGAATAGTATATATGGTATAATATGAATGGTATATATGGTGAATGGTTGATTTAACACCGACTGAGATGGGGCAGGGAAGTCAGAAAGTATCAAGTGGCAGATTTTTTATGGGATTAGTTGACTTAGAAAAAAAATAGAATAACACTATTCACACAATCCCTGTCACCTACCCCAACAAGAAGCAGGGTATCACAGAACTTCTTGGCCAAACACTCCACCTCCTTGCACATGGCACATGTCAACCTGGAATAAAAATGTTGACCTTAGCAAAGCTCACTTGTCTCATGTAATGTGCTCACTCTCTCTCTTACACACACACACACACACACACACACACACACCTGGTGAGGATGTGGGCCTGGTCTCTGGCTGGTTTCTCCAAGTCCTGGCCATGGAGGATGAGTTCTGCCACCTTGTGGAGCTGCTCAATACTGCGAGCCGTCACTTCTGCCAGACTGCCGACTGATGACAGGTAGACAGCCTGGCGAGAGGGATATGAACACACACACAGACACACAGACACACACACACACACACACACACACACACACACACACACACATACATTTGTATATGATGTATGCAGAATAACTATCAAATCAAATCAGCCTGTAACAGCAGGAGGACAGGGAGGTTAAATTAAAAGAATGAAGACAGTCTTTCCTGTCACATAACACTGTTGAGTTGACCTCACCTCTACAGATCTGGGGTCGTTCTCTTTCTCCTTCTTTTCTTCCTCTCCTCCCTTCTCTCCCTCCACCTCGCCCTTCTCCTCCCCCTGCTCTTCTCCGTCTTTCTTCTTCTCCTCCTTATCGTTCTCTCCAGGTGAGGTCTCTCCTGCCGGCTGGTCCTGCGTTTCCTTGCCAACCGTCTCCGTAGTGACAGGCTGTTCCACCTCGCTCACCCAATCATGGGCCCTCATCCGAGCCTGGAGATGCATAATTACCACCCATCAGTGCTGCGTGGTAAGAGATCGCCATCCTGATGTATGCTAATCAGATGCGTATACACGATTATATGCTAATATACATTCCATACATGTGAATTTGAATATGCAGAAGGACTTCAAAGGTGATAACTTTTGTATAACGTCAGAGATTGCGGCAGGAGAGAGAGAAGACTTTGTGTGTGAGTGTGTACCAAATATAAAAAAACCAAGGGGAGAACACTGAGGACATTTTGCAGGGATTCTATTCAAGTGATCTAAGACAAGGTTAGAATTAAGTTTATTATGAGGGTTTAAGGAATATATAGAACCGTGTAGGAGGGGACCAACATGGTCTCAGTGGACTTGGACTTCTTCGACATCGATTTTTACTTTACGTGTAATCACAAATTTTCTAAATTTCCCAGAATGCTGGTTTGGTACTATTACCCTTTTCTGCTTTTTAAATATGAACAATAGTATAGTAAAGAAAGAAACTACCCTAATTTAAAGCCATATGGAAAGCATTACGATCTGTGAGTACATAAAACCCTGACATTTAATGGGAAACCAAAAAATATTTAGGTCAGAGTCTTTGCGCTTTTCTGAATGTTTCAAAAGTTTCAATTTGTTGAAGATAGAAGGGCATTCTCAATAAAGAAAATCTGATAATTTTATGTGAAACAAAGAAAACTAAGAAAAAATCAAAACAATGAGGATGCAACAATACCAGTTCCTGTAAAAAAGATTAAATTCTGTGATCCTACATGCATGACAACAGTGAAAAACCAAGACTTTTTACAACTACAGGATTGTTGTTCAACTTTTAACTTTTAAATTTTGATCATAAAGGGGTAAGTTTTTAAAATCTAATACAGTAACAATCACTGAGCCAAGTTACTGATATCATTCTGGCTACCAATGTTGTGTCTGTTATGGTTTGGGAAATCTGTCATTACATGTACACTTGCTAATGCTGGCATTGTAATGTATGTGTGTGTGTGTGTGTGTGTGTGTGATGTATGTGATATGTGTGCCAGCAGGTTTATCAAATGTTGTTGGATTTGTGTGGTAGGACCAATGACTGGTGGCTTTCATGCACCCATATTCTGCTCAAGTGCACAGACAGCTTGTGGGATGAAGCGAGGTATAAGGAGGATTTGCTTTTTGCCAAACGGCAACCCCCGGGGGTGAGAAATGGAGCCAATGCAGAAGTGCCAAAATCTCAGTTTCTCAAATGTCCACTTGAGGCTGGGTCCAGAAGCCAGGCAATCCCCACAGACCCTCAAGTTAAAATGCCCAACTCTATAGCAGAAATAAAGCTTCAACATTACAGCCTGCTGCAAACAATGATTTTGGTCTCCACAGGTAATTTCAACATCCTTGACATCTGTACAGGGGGTGAATTTTTACATAACTCACCTGTTTATATTTTATTTATTTATTTTAAGGCTTACAGTTATGCATATTTCAGGGTGGGGCCGTTTGAGTGTAAGGCTGTCTATGAGGAATTTCTACAGTCTGTGAATTAGATCCACCCCTGGCTCCTCCACAGCTCCAACCTCTAATCCAAAAATAGTCACTTCTGGCTCCAAAAACCAAAACGTCAACAGCCAAAATGTTAAACTCAAGATTTTAAAACAGGAGTCCACAAACCAATGGATGACGTAACAGTAGCTAGTCCATTCTTTTATACAGTCTATGCATTTTGTTAAATAAATTAATGAAGCTGTTTGTTTGTGGAGGGTGGGTCATGCATTTTATAGATATTTATAGCATTTTAAGAATATTCGTAGTTCCGGGGAGGGTTAAAAAAAACAAACAAACAAACAACAAAAAAAGACAAAAAAAAAAAAGACATTCACACCCCAGCTACCCCCTCTCCTTTGATAAATAATAATCTTATTGCTTATGTGACGTGTCTATGATGGGGGTTAATATAAAGGAAAAAGTAAAAGAAAAAAAAACAGCAACGTGCTTACGAAGGAAGTATAGAAGAGGAGTTTTCGTAAGTAAACACGGATGCAAGCAAATCACACTTTCTAATCTTCTTTAAAAAAAAATGGCTTTGCAAATGCTTCATGAGGAAGAAATGTACTCAACACAATCATCAGGCCTCAAGCAAACACATAATGAGTTTTATGTGAAATACAGACAGGAAACACCACATACCCACTTGATGTTTCTGACTCAAACAGCTGAAATGAAGCTTCATTTTAGCTTCATCTGTTCACACTATGGATTTTGAATTCACATACTATGACAGCATTAACTTCATGGCCAGTGTGCAGAAGAGGAACGATTACAGGGGCCAATAAATATTCAAATGTACATATGAGAATGTGAATTATGTATGAGACAGATCTGAAATTATCTTATAAGAAAATGTTTAACAGCTGGTGAAGAAAATTAAACGTCTACCTGCTCAACCTCTAAGTTTTCCTGTTGTGTGTTGGTGTGTTTTAGTCTTAGACTTAAGGACAATTCATAGTTTCCACGTGCCTGCGACGGTCCACTTTGGTTCGCGTAACATAAATGCCGCCGTCCACACATGTCTGCGCAGACCCCATTGAGGTCGTCTGCATGCAGCCAAAAATTTGTGGCTATGTGGACTGTATGTATAGCAAGTGCGCCAACTGCTTATGCTTCAATTCCAAACTATTTCTTACTCCACACTCCAGTCCACACCAAAACGCTGCGGTCAAGCCAGCTGCTGCAGCCGCACCGTAGTGAAGTTAGTTTTAAGTTATATATTAGACAGATGTTCACTTTCATATGATATTGTCAGTAGGAGGACTGTAAACTCACCTCCAGCCCTCCCACTTTTGGGGATGACACAGACCCTCAACTGTACTACGCATAGAAGCGTGCACTTTCCATGTAGCTGTTGGCGGATGTCTGTCTGTGTGTAAAGTATGTCCGAGCTTTAAAATAGGTAGTGGAGTGGGCTAGGGTGAGGAAAATAGTTAATGAATTCATTTAAGTCAATGAATATCCTCACAATTATTGTGTGTGTGTGTGTGTGTGTGTTTGTGTGTGTGTGTGTGTAACTAACCTTATTGAGTTTGTCAGGTGTTGCAGCAACGTGAAGCTCAAACAGCAACTCAGTGAGAACGCTCACAAACTCCTCGCCATCAGTCGCTGGAAGTATTACACAATCATACACAGACAGACAATTAGCCACACACACACACACACACACACACACACACACACACACACACACACACACACACGTCATGTCAGTATACTTCACTTTACACAACATATGTTGAAGCCATAGATGCACAAACTGCAGAAGAGTAGATTTGTACCACGTGCACTGGTTTGATTTCCCCCATGCTGAGATCATAATATTGTTGTTTGCCTTCAGCTAAACAGCACAACAGAGATCTGGTGAACTTCTCACTCTTGTTTTCCTGCTAAATTAATTCAAACTCCTCAACACAAATTCCAATTAGATCTTAATGCTCAAGGCACACATGCAGATCTAATATCATTGTTGGTATGTTTTGAATTTGTGATGTGATGTGAATGTGTCAGTAGCCCCTGAACACCAACACTGGATCAGGCACCATGTTAAAACCCTCCAGGTAAGGGGACACCAGTCAGCTTTGAGCTGTGCACTGCTGTGACATCGCCTGAGGGCACCTGTCGCACAGCACAAGTTTATATACAGTCTTTAAAATGTCAAGTGACAAGTGGCTGGTGAGATATGATAAGAACCAAAACTTGGCATCACCTGACATCCCCTCGACACTGAGTTTCACTTTGGCAGAACATTTTCTTTCTCTTGAAATGACAACGGCGATATATCAGGAACAAAATGCCTCCAACACCAGGTCCCATAAGGTTCCAAGGTTTTCCGGGCATTTGCAAATAGGAATAATAATTTGTGTATGTTGACGCTGAATCAGTCAATACTATTTGTGAGAAACTGGATTTTAAAACTTTTCCCCCCCCAACACCAGGTTAATGTCTAGAGAGGCTGTACTTTGCACAGTTTAAATCCCAGTGTTGACACCCAGAGACTGAATCCCTGTTGGCTTTAGCTTTGCTCCTGCAGGACTGTTGCAGTGCACTTACTGTGATTTCCAGGTGATGATGTTAGCAGCCAAGAAGCTGTTAATCCTCTCAGTCATGTTAGTTACCTGTGACAGTCATTTGCTTAAGCTAAAGGAATGTCTAAATATTATTAGGAGGGAGAGGGGTTCAGAAAAGGGGGAGGATTTTGTATGAATTTTTTTTGGTGCTGCAGCCCAGGTCGTCTTGACAGCCTTTTTGTGTGTAAGTGACCACAGGCATCACATTTTTTGAAAATGGCTCAGTATTGAGTGAGACCACTGCAGCTGACAGCCACATAACAGGCTGCAATGTAACCAGTCAGGGCAATTATGCAGCAATTTATATTCACTGAAGGTGCTTGTTATGGCACCAACAGACTCAGATTATTATTATACAGTATGTGTTTGCCAACAGTATGTAAAGGATCCCTAAAGAGTAAGATCCTCTTTGTTTAACCAGAAACAGCCACAAAATTGCTATTGCCAAACCCTCCAGACTCCATTTTAAATAAACAGTAAATTTTGCATGCATAGAGCAGGCACCTTTTTATATCTAACTGTGTGAATTGAGGGTTTATTTCAACCAAACCAGAGTTGATGATTGTTGGAACAGTAGAAAGATGAACCATGACAGTTTTTGTGAAATTATTTTCTCTGACTTTCAATTAAGTGTTTTTTACTATGATAAAAATTACTCTTTAATTAAATGGAGTCTGGTGGGTTTGGTGAGAGTGATTTCACGGCTGTTTCTGCTTAAGCAAAGAGGATCTCACACCTTAACAATACTGGACCAATTTCAAAA
Source organism: Epinephelus fuscoguttatus (assembly GCF_011397635.1). NCBI lineage: Eukaryota > Metazoa > Chordata > Actinopteri > Perciformes > Serranidae > Epinephelus > Epinephelus fuscoguttatus. Next base: position 41,110,980 of record NC_064754.1, on the reverse strand, counting down.
ACTGCTGTGCGCATTAGTAACTAAAAACATGGAAAAATAGGGTCCAGGTTAAAAAAATATCAGAGACACTCTTACGTTCTTGGCTTGAACGCTCCTGTGAGGAAAAGATTTCAAAAGCATGTCTGGCACTACTAGGACATAAAATGATTATAATTCTTCAGTGTGATGGATGGTGATGTTAAGCCTGTTAGATCTGACAAGGACTGACAGCCTGGAAGATAGAAAATATATTCAAAAATTCTTCATATGCTTTGGGAAATGGACCTTATCAACAATTATAGTCTCATGCAATTTTGCACTTACGGAAAATTCAACCAAAGTGAAAAATCAGTGCTGATCCTAAACTTCAGATCTAATGTCAGAACTTATGTCCCTTAGCCAGAGTTCGAGCAGAGAATGTGCACTAGGCCAACTGATCCTGGGTCAGTGCTCAGGGACCGCCTCTACCTCCAGCAGGTCTGGCGGTTGGTTTGGGTCACTCACATAGGGGGGTAGAACACTGTAATTGGGAACTTAGATCACCGTTATCCTTCGTCTGTTCTCCCTCTTCTTCTTTTTCCTCTTTTTCTCCTTCCTCTCCTTCCTCTCGCTTGATGAAGATGTTCTTAATGAAAATCAGCTCCTTCTTTACCTCCTCCTGCTCCTCTTCCTCCAGGGAGGAGAGGAAGGCTTGGACCTAAGAGCAGATATAGATTATATGACTCCAGAAAGACTGTTTCTGAGAAATACCTTGTATTCTACATTCCACACTTGTGCCTTACCTTGGCCTCGCTCTCATTGGACAGGATCTCCAGGGCCTCGAGGTGGGACAAGCCCTGGTAGTCGTCAAACAGAATAGTGTAGTGAGCTGTGGGCGCACTGATTGGCTGGGTGCCCAGACGTGCCCGCTCTTTCTCTTTGGCTTCCTTTAACATCTGTAAAAATGGTGAACACACATAGTGAAATCTGTCACTTTAGAGGAATGAAAATCACCAAATCATTCCATCCACACAGACACACACAATTCATTATTCATCTGATAGGCGGGGACATATTGGTGTGTGTGTGTGTGTGTGGGAGAGAGAGAGAGAGAGAGAGAGAGAGAGCTCTGAGAGTGTGTCTACATGCCTGACTCAGTGATGCAGTCTTCTGCATCAGGGTCTTGGTCTTTTTGAAACCTGGGTCACTCTCAGCAAGAACGGTCATGGTCTTCTTTCCAATGAACTCCAAGGCATCCAAACCTCCAGTGATCACAGACTTACCCTGATGACAGAGAGAGACCCCAGGAGAGAAGCATAGAGGGAGAGACGGAAATTACTGAAAAAGTTAGGAATGATAAAAAATAAAAATACTTCCTGTAAATTACAATATGATACTAAGTCTAAATGACTTACTAAGTAAAATTATTAGATACCGAGGCAAAATTATATCATGACCTGATGACATACTTTTGCCTTAGAAACCATTATGGAATAATAAATCAAGATCATGACGAACTAAGTTAAATTTTGAATATGAATAACTTACAGGATAATCGAGGAATGGATATATACTTTTAGGTAGCCAACAACCCCGTTTTATACATTCCAAGGCCTTCTTTTTTTTTTTTTTTTTTTTTTAAATGAACTGCTTGAAAACCAGACCAGGCGTCTAATTAAGACAGGTGTTTATTTGTCAAAATGTGTAGCCACACCGGGCTAGTAAAAGTGACTGGGCATTTAATTGTGACTAGACTTTTAATTTAAGTTTTACCGTAATAATTAAGTCAAAATTCTGACTTAATAAGTCAAAATCATTATATATTAAAGCAAAAGTGTGTAACACTGAGCCATAAATTAGGTAGTGCTGTACTGGTCTGAAAATAAGACCGATAAAACACAACAAAAGGGGAAAAAATTGACTTCTGCCTCATAATTTTAAAGTGGAAATAGGGAGTGTTTAAATTTTTTAAATGATACTTATGAAGTAAATGTGACTGCACAGTGTAATGGCGATAGAAAAACTACACCATTGCCATTCAGATAGTGGTGTTAGGGTGATAGAGGATAGTGCTTTTGTTGTAGCTAACCCCAGTAACTAAGTTCTTTGCAGTCACTATCCACAGTACTGGAAATGATGGTCGATGGAACAACCGCAATAACTGTGGAAGCTAGTAGTTGCTAGGCTCTGAGGAAAACAGAAACCAATCCGGTTGTCTTTGCGACAGCGACACCAACAATAACACCACCTGGAAAGGCTAGAGGGGGAAAAGTTGAAAAGTTGTCTGTTTCCACTTTAACTTAGAATTTAAATGTTGACTTACTGTCTCATCATTTTTACGTTTAAAGTCAGAATTTTTTTTTTGTTTAAAGATTAATTTTTGGGCTATTTCCCTTTAATTGACAGGACAGTGTGGAATGGGGAGGGAGAGAGAGTGGGGAGATGACACGCAGCAAAGGGTTGCAGGCCAGAATCAAACCTGCAACCACTGCAGTGAGGCACTGCCTCTGTACATGGGACGCTGGCACTATCCGCTATGCTACCGACGCCACTAAAGTCAAAAAATTTAATCACAAAGTATTGACATTAATAAGTTTAGACCTAAAATGTAAGAGGACCCCACTTTTTCAGACGTAGTTCCAGGAAATAAAAATAAAACAATACTCTTTTCACATTTCTATATTTTTTTTCCAGACCAACCCCACCTTCATTCTTTGTGTGTTCACTCACTGTGTTCTGCACGGCGTGTGTGATCGTAGAGAAGACGCCCCTGCCGGGAGCTGCAGCATTAACAGGAGACTCCCCAGAACTGGACAGGTCAGTCTCTCCACTTTCACCTCCTCCCTCTTTCTTCCCCTCCTCAGCTCCCCCTTCCTCCTCTTCTTGCGCCTCCTCTCCTACTGAGGTCCTGTGGAGACGCAGAGCTTCTCCTGCCTTCGCTTTAACTGAGGTCAGGCTATGACCTGCACACAGACACAACATTTAAGACTGAGGAGATCAGAAAGAGAGTGTGCAAAGTGGTAAGGACAAGAAAAACGAGGACATACCCACTGTGGAGGTGGCACTGCTCAGGATAGATTTTCCCCATGAACTCCAACCTCCCCAACCTTTTTCTTTCTCTTGAAGTGACCCCTGTACACACAAATACACATCACAGTAATAGTTAGAAAAACTTTTCTTAGTCTGCATTATTTTTAGAATATCTGTAAATACAGCACATAAGTTAAAACTTGTATCTACCAGCCTCAAAGGTTGAAGTCAATTAACAATTACTTTGATGATGCATTAATGCATTGGTCTATAAAATGCAAGAAAGCAGGGACAAACAACAATCACAGTTCCCCATAGCCTCAGGGAACATCTCTCAATTGAAACTAGTCAAGTCAGATCAAATGTATTTATAGCTAACATTAAAAAAACAACAGGTGTTGACCACAGAAGATTTTTAGCACTTGTGCTGGAAAAAATGATTTAAGCAGTGATCTATTTTAAAACTGACTCTAAAGAAAACTAAATCAAAGTCTAGACATAGATGAATTAAGATAATTAAGCTCAATGGAATAGGGACAAAACATTACACTGATAAATCACCCAGGCTGATGTATTGGTCAATATTAGCATATTGTAGATAAATCATATCAGTGAATATAACTGATCTGTAATAAGAAACTGCAGCACAGAAATGCCAAACTTATATTTGGATCATTTAGAAACAGAATCATCATGACACAGTTTGTCCTTCAGAGAGCAGTGACAAGTTCATTTTTTTAATTACAAAATGTCCCACTTGACACATGGTCACAATTCTTTAAAAAAGCTTATTTAAAGCTCTGGTGTGTAGGATATAGGGGGAACTACTGGCAGAAATGGAATACAAATTAAGCTGTTTTCATTAGCATACAATCATCTGAAACTAAGGATCATTGTGCCTTTGTTACCTTAGAATGAGCTATATATCTACAGCGGAGCAGGTGTTGTTTCTATAGTAGCCCAGAGAGGAAAAACTAAGCACTGGCTCTAGATAGGGCCATTCGTGTTTCTTCATGCTTGACACATGGGACAAGTTTTAATTGGTTGCAATCTGCAACCTCACTACATCCTACACACTGGACTATTAATGTTTAGGTTATGGGTTTATGTAAAAAAAAAAAAAAGTTATTGAATAATAACATATAACTGTCACAGTTCTAAACTCTTACATATCAAATTTGGTTTTAACCTAAAAAATCCAGAATTAGACAGGTTTGAGTATGCATGTATGTCAAGACACTGCAGAAACTTGTCTTACAAACCTCCACATCCTCCTCTGCAGCCTCTGGGTCTGGCTCCAGGCTCACTGGTTGGTCACATATGACCACCTGACCCTCAGCCGCAGGCTCTGGTTGGTCAGCCGGACCCTCTGAAACGTTAGTCATGGCAGTGGTGTCCTCTGTGGTCGTTGCCTCGGCGGTGGATTGTGGGAGGTCGAAGCTGTCAGGGGCCAAAGGAGGCTGCAGAGGGGCTGAGGGCGGTGAAAGGGCTGCTGGGACATCCTGACAGCAGCCAGGGTCAGTGTGAGGGGGCTGGGTGGGTGGAGGGGTGAGGTCAGCAGAGGGGTCTGCGTCAGCCTGGGACATGGTGATCTGGAAGACAGGAGATCTTTGATTTTAGTGGTTTTCGTTGTCAAAGTGCTGATGTGTGCTTCTTTATTAATCTTTGTATCCTGAACACTGCTTACATATACAACACATACATTTAAACTTACAAGGAACAAACAGATGCTTTTATTTGGGAAATTTTGTTTTCAATATTTTGTCTCTGCGAATATCGGTTGTTGTGTGTGAAGATTATAAACCACCTCAGTTTTCATCTGGTGGCTTTGGTCCAATTTCCACACCAGAATTTCAATTAGTGGTGCATCTAATAATTATTTTCATACTCGATTAATCTGTCCATTAATCATTTGCTCCCCAATGTGTCAAGAAATACTGACCTGAAATGAAACTGGCTTGCTAAATTCTTAACTCTTAAACACAAAAATCTGTCCTCACGTGCAAACAGCAAAATACTAAATCACATGCTCAGACACCTCACATATTAGCACAAAGTCCAAATGCTTAAGACACCCAGATCACTAGATCAATTCAATGTGTTTGCAAATAGGGTTGGGCAGTATCTATTTTGTCATACCTTCATACCCTCCTGAAATATCTGATGGTATGTGTGTGAAAAACAACAACAACAACAAAAAACGTGAAGTTGAGTGCTGAGTTATGAGCGATGAAAGTCATCGTACATCTATCCTACGAAGCTCTGATTCTATTATGCAATTAGCCTACTTAGACAGGACTTGCAGGGTTTAAATACTTACAGCCCATAGAATAATGAGTAGATAAGAAATAAGCAAATGTCTTACTGAAGGACACAATGACACTTGTTGCTGCAGCAGATACCGACACATCAGTGGGCTGAATAGAAACGATGTGTTGAATAAAATCATGCGGCTAATAAATTGCCGTTGTAGTCGGAAGAACTCATATCAAGATAAAGTTATACATGGCCATACTCCTTAACAGGGGTAGGGGCATTATTCTTTTCTACTAGTCCTGCAATGTTATCCCCACCATTCGTAGTCCCTGTGTTTGTTAGCTCAGCTGCCTGTTCCGCCAGTAGAAACTGACCTCTAGTGGTGCATGTTGTGCACTACAATAAATCGCCTTAATACAGCATCTCCGTATCAGTTAATGGAAAGAGACGTACTTGTATTTTTGACTGTACTGAAAATCATACCTTCAGGATTTCTATATACCCTGGTATACCACAATACCTTGATACCGCCCACGCCTATTTGCAAACATGAATCCTTATTTTAACAGCATTATCCAGGGGACCATTATTGCAACATCACTGTTAAACCCCTTCACCACTGTCCTGTATTTCTTTTCTTATTTTTAATTTTAAAATGTTGTACGCATTGGGTTGTGTATCATGCATTCCAACATAGTAAAATATCTAATGTTTGTTGTTTGATAAAAACACAAACTTTATGGTAGACTCAGAACAGTGCAATTAAGTAAAGCAACTATTACATTTTTTTTTTCTTGGATGAATATAACCTTCACCATAGTGTGAAGTCACACTCTACAGTCCATGATTTATATTTACAATAATACAGTATACTCAAGTGGATAACTTGAAAAATGTTTTAATGAAAGTTTGCGTAATTTCTGTATAAGATGCGACTGTAATTAAGATACATGCTATGTGAAGATTTTATGGTCGGAATAGTTTGTGTAGAACACTGAAACATTGTGCAAATTAATCACTGTGATTAAGCACATAATTGGTTCAACATTACCATCTAGTGGTCACTAGCAGTACATGCATCCACATCATTACTGTCATCCCCATGTTGTCAAACACTGTGAAGTTTGTTTTACTGGCAGCAAAATGTCCCTTAGCACAACATTATCTCTCACAAACTGTTTGCACAAGATGATTAATAAACCGGTACACAGCACTAATATACATTTGTCCATAACAAACAGACTACAACCTGCAAAACAAAGCACAGTAATTAAAATGTGAAAACGTTTTCTTTTTTTATCTGGAGTAGTAAGAATTAAAATATAGTACTTCATCCATAAACTGTTGACACAGGCTGTACAGATCAGATTATAGTTACTGTTTTTTCAAACTGATTATCATGAAAACAGCCATTTCATATTGATGACATCAACATGTCAAAGCCTCCTCTGCTACTCGTAACACTATTTCTACACATTATTACACAATGACAACATACAGAACAATATCCAGCAGAAACTGAGCAAAGACCACTGTTCTGTTTGAAAGCGAATATGACAATTGGGCTATTATTCGCATGTTCATGGTCTTTTTAACGAGTAACACAAAACAAATTCTCAACAGTGAAACAAATTCAAGAAACTTAAACGTCACTTTTGTTGCACATTAGCGTCATTACGTTGTTTCGGGCAAAGGAAAGTTATAAAGATCAAAGACAGTTTTGTTTTTGTGAAAGTGACAGTGCAGCTCACCCGTTCAGTGCCAGCCAGCGGCTCCTCTTCCGCCCCGCCACGTCGGCAGGCCGGTAGGTGACTGCACCGAAGAGTACCGACAGACAAGATAATTCACTGCCTCATGAACAACTGTTGTCTACTGGTTTGCAAATTCTCTCGCATAGTCAAGACAGTAAGTATTTAATATCCATGACTAACAACTACTCACAGTCATTCAACTCGCTCGCACACACAAGCTAATTAAACACAATGCTAAACAGAAACAGCCACTTTATATCCGTTATTGTTACATGCAATTTTTAAATGGTTCACAAATTAAAACAAGGTTTAAAACAGTCTATGGGATCCTATTATGACATCTGTTTTCCCTATGTTGCCATTTTTCTGCCTAAACAACGGAAATGTATCGCTGCTGCTTACCTCCCTGTGAAATAACGGGGTGAGGCGGTCCTAAACGAAGTCGGAAGTGGGAAAGAGGGAACTATCTCGTTTACCCTGGATACTTATATTTGAGTAGAAAATACGGCTGTTCTGTCTCTGCATAGGTGAATTTCGTGTCAAAAAGCTAAACAATAAGTATTATCGTACCCAACCATAAAAAAAACCGTCGAAAGAGCCATCATTGCGTGCGTAGTTAAACTTTTTATACAGTATATTTTCCCGTCGCCTCACGGCGGCTCGTTGGTCTAGGGGTATGATTCTCGCTTAGGGTGCGAGAGGTCCCGGGTTCAAATCCCGGACGAGCCCATTTTTTTCTTATTAGAAAGTGAGATTGATGAGGTAAGCAATGGTAGTACAAAATAGAGGAGTGCAAAGACAAACAAAAAATATCGGTGAGTAGATGTCAGAAATAGACACAATGCCAAACCTATAAACAAGGCAAACAGTAGGAGTATAAGTTGCTCATATCTCAAATTGCTATTTGGTGAGATACTGATGACATAATACACATGTGAAGCCTTATAATGCTGTTCATTGATAACCACAAATCACACGCACATACAAAGCCTACATGTTGTACAATGTTTAAGGGAAACTACACCCACTTTCAAAATTCATACAAGTTATTTGTAAGTCTAAGATGGTCCAAAAATAATATTTAACATTAACAACTTTCTCCCAAATCCAAAACCTAGGGTGTTAAAAGTCAAAAATGATATGTCATAGGGTATAAAGTCTGGAGCTGCTCCACAGACAATGAATTATGAAAGATGTTGTAGATGACACTCAGAGCACCCAGGTGAATGTTCTGTTTCAGAACTAAGAACAAAGACAGAATAAATCTCACTTGGGTATAAAAAAGACAAACATTCTGTGGGTCCACACGATCAGTCTCCCATTCATTGTCTACGAAGTAGCTTCAGACTTTATTCTTGATGACATCATAAGTTTGAGACTAGTTTCTGGCTTCGAGAGAGAGTCACTCATGTTCACAAATACTGATTGAACTTTCCAACCTATTGGAGTTCTTAGCTTAGGCCTTGTTCCCCAACTGTAACTACTGGAAGTGACCTTTATTCTGTTTTTGCTGCTGAATTAATTATTCTAATAATAATAATATTGTGCATGTGATGAAATCCCTGACAGAATGTGTGTCTGTGTGAGTCTTCTTCCTCTTTCGGCTGTTCCCTTTAGGGGTCGCCACAGCAAATCTATCCATCTAACCCTATCCTCCGCATCCTCTTCTCTCACACCAACTGACTTCATGTCCTCTTTCACAACATCCATAAATCTCCTCTTGGGTAGTCCCAACCTCAGCATCCTTCTACCAATATATTCACTATCCGCTATATTCCACTATATTCACTATATATGAACATGCCCTAACCATCTCAGTCCGGCCTCTCTGACTTTATCTCCAAAACATCTAATATGAGCTGTCCCTCTGATGTACTCCTTCCTGATCTGATCCAATCCATCCATCCATCCATCCATCCATCCCTCAAGAGCACCTCAACATCTACATCTCTGCTACCTCATGCTCTGCCTCCTGTCTTTTCTTCACTGCCACTGTCTCTAAACCAAATAGCATCACTGGTCTTACCACCATCTTGTACACCTTTCCTTTTAATCTTGCTGGTACTCTTTTATCACACATCACACCTGACACTTTTCTCCACCTGTTCCAACCGGCTTGCACATGTTTCTTCACCTCTTGTCCACACTCTCTGTTGCTCTGGACTGTTAACCCCAAGTAGTTAAAATCCTCCACCTTCTTTATTTCTACTCCCTGTGACCTCAGCGTTCCACTTGGGTCCTTCTCATCCACACACACGTATTCTGTCTTGTGACGACTAACCTTCATTCCTCTCCTTTCCAGGGCATACCTCCACCTCTCTAGATTTTCCTCCACCTGCACCCTGCTCTCACTACAGATCAGGGGCGGAAATCCCGGGGGGGACGGGGGGACATGACTCCCCCTTCAGTAAAGCTGTTCCCCCCCTAGAATAATTTGAGACACAATTAATATTTTTTGAACAATGCAGTAGTATTTATTAAAAGCACAATGTAAGCAGTGCTCTTTGTAATCGCGCAATAATGTGCTATTTAAATCTTAAAAGATTTAGTCCCCCCCTCCCATTCCTAGTGGTATATCCCACACTCTTTCCAACGGGCGGGGCGTATGGCTGGACCTGCTGCCCACATCGCACATTGCACGGTAAGATGTACACTCACACAGACACAGTTTAACTTACACAAGTTACAACACATCTCATTTACTGTTACAACAAGCCCCAGGCCCAGGCTGATAATATAAACTGTCTGCAACATTTCTCCTGCATTGTTCAAAAGCCAGAGTTTAGTGATAGTCAGAGAGGACAGGAGAGAAAGAAGAGGGAGAGGACAGAACAAGAGCAGTCAGTGATGGAGCGGCTCGTAGCTAATGGGTACCTGTCTGTAGGCTCTCCACCTGTCAGTGAGACAAACATGAAAGACGTGCAGTTTAACCGACAAGGAGCGGTCATTACGCACGACTATTATGCATGGTTGTGAGGTGCGCAGCGGCAGATCTCATAGCACACTGTTTATAAACCAGTTTACCAGTTTAATTGCAGGAAATGTTTAGTTGTTAAGCCATTTCTCATAAGTATAGACATTCACTCTGCCTGTTGGAGAGATAGAGAGAAGATTAAAGCGTCAAATTGCGGTAAAAGATGCTGTATAAAAGACAGGCTGCAACTTTTTTTTCCTTGTCCCCCCCCCCTGGAATTATTCTCTAAAATTTTACTGTTTATTGTCCCCCCAACTATGAAATGGGATTTTTGCCCCTGCTACAGATCACAGTGTCATCTGCAAACATCATAGTCCATGGAGATTCCTGTCTAACCTCATTTTTCAGTCACTTCATCCTTACTATTCTTTGTTACTTCCTGCACCACAATGGTTACTCTTTGTTCTCTCTCATTTTCCTCATTCATCACCTCTTCAAAGTACTCTTTCCATCTTCCCGTCACACTTGTGACACCTGTCAATACATTCCCATCTTTATCCTTAATCACCCTAACCTGCTGCACGTCCTTCCCATCTCTATCTCTCTGCCTTGCCAACCTGTATAAATCAGTCTCTCCCTCCTTACTGTCCAACCTATCATACAAGTCATCATACGCCCTTTGTTTGGCCTTTGTCACCTCTACCTTCACCTTACACTGAATCTCCCTGTACTCCTGTCTACTCTCTTCAGTCCTCTCATTGTCCCACTTCTTCTTAGCTAACCTCGTTCTCTGTATACACTCTTGCACTTCCTCATTCCACCAGGTCTCCTTATCTCCTTTTCTTCCACCAGGTCTCCTTATCTTCTTTCCTTCCACCAGGTCTCCTTATCTCCTTTTCTTCCACCAGGTCTCCTTATCTCCTTTCCTTCCACCAGGTCTCCTTATCTCCTTTCCTTCCATATGACACACCAAGTACTCTCCTACCTGTCTCTCTGATAACATTAGCTGTAGTTGTCCAGTCACTGAGTCTGTCTCAACTCCTCCCTGAAAACCACACAACCCTCTTCCTTTTTTAGCTTTCACCACTTCGTCATCTGCTCTGCCTTTGTCCTCTTCATCTTCCTTACGACCAGAGTCATCCTACACACCACCATCCTGTGCTGTCTGGCTACACTCTCATCTGCCACAACTTTGCAGTCACTGATCTCCTTCAGATTACATTGTCTACACAAGATGTAGTCCACCTGTGTGCCACCTGCCACCTTCCTCCTCTGCATCATGTCAGCCAACTCTCTAGCATTCCCTGTCATTGTCCCAATATTCAAAGTCCCTAGTCTTAGTGTAGTTCTAGACTCTTGCATTTCCTCTTCTCTCCTACTACGGACATGCCCTTCTTCTCTCCTTTTTCAACTAACATTAGTCCAATTTCCACTGGCACACTGTAGGTCAACAGCAACCTGGGCCTCGGCCGATCCATTATGGCAGTCATATTCGTGATTTCCGTGTTTGTCTGTTTAAGACCTGTAAAGTGTGCTGAGACCATGGATTACCAGTATAATATTTCTATGTCTTTTTTTTTTTTAGCTCTTATGGTGCATCTGGGATCAAGACTCAAATAAGTTTTTTTTTAGCACTTTAAATAAGCTGCTGTTGAAGTTAGTGAAAAAAGCAAATATAAATATTAAATTTATACTGTTATTAACCTGATAAAAGAGGAAATATCCAAATTTGAGAAACTTGTGCTAGCAAATGTTTGGCATTTTTTGTGATAAATAACTAAAATGATTAAATTAAAAATCTTCTGTCATTCAGCTACTCTACAAACACCTCTATCAACAGTTTCAGCACAAATACACACATAAATAAGGCACAGCACTCCATTCTGCAAATATTATCAATAAGTTTATTAAGTGGTATGAATATTCTGTCTTAAAATAAATGCAAAATTGCAGAACCTGTACAGTTATATGTTCACAGTTTAACATGTTCCCTTTGAATTGCCAACGTTTAGATTAGAAAGAGATAGGGTTTATTATAGACACGACATTATAGAAATGTATAATATCCATTATTATGAGAGTATCATAATATCATGCTTAATAAAAAAAAAACCTTTAATTGCCCTTTCAGTCTAATAATCAATTATAAAATATATATATATATATATATATATATATATATATATATTACAACTTATATTTGCAGAAATACAAAAAACATGTACAAGCAAAAAAACGCAAAGAGAATCCAGGGGCAAGATGCAGATCAGTTGAGCCGCTACATTCGGTATGTGTTTGTGTGTGTGCACATGTAAATAAACGAAAGGGTCACACTTTTCTCTGGTATTACTTGACTGGAAAATGACAAGACACCTGTTATATTTTTCCAATCAAACTGACCAGCAGATGTATGAATAGAAAAAACTGATGTGATTAGAAAATATTTGGCTTTGGGAATGTTTTATATATATATATTTATATATAAAGTGCACATTGGAGGCATGTACAAAGACGCTATAAACAAAACTACTTTGTTCTCCAGAAGCTGTAAAAACAAACTTGTGCTCTAAAGTTGTGATGGTGTGAAAAATTTGATGGCGTAATAGAAGAATATATCTTATGACCTTCGATTTAGAAAACTATTGAATTAAATGTTATTTTCGTTTATATGATATATCCTATGTGGCGGGCTGGAATAAAAACCCATCTGCTCCTAATAAACAAAAATCAAAGAGCAAATGTCCCTGCTTTGCACTTTGTATTTGTCCCATATAAAAGTGTCATACAATAAAAAAGGCTACCATGGTGTCACATCACAAACCAACCATTAGTTCATTTAGATACATAAACTTGATATAAGACATGAGACATTTCATTGCTTCAACCCTTAAACCAACCGAGTGATGTCTTTTCCTCACTGACACAATAATGCCCCTGTGCAGCAACTTTCACATTTCTGAATGAAAACATAAAAAACACTTCACTCCAACAATGATCGAGACCCACAGTCCCCACTTTGTTTTCAACCCAAATACCAAAAGCACACCAGACCGAGGCTGCTTTTTAAGTGCATGTTTTCTTGCTGTGTGTGCCGTTAAACGTGTGCATATATGTACAATAAAAAGCAAGCATTAGCTACCTGTTGTGTTGGTTTTTTTTGTAAAGTCACTTCATGATGTAAGCTTGTAGAGGCAGATGAGGTGTGTGGTGTTTAAATGTGGCGGTCCATGAAGGTGGAGTTAGCGTTATGTCACAGGTAGCTGCGCTGATGAGAGAAAGCTGATGTATGACACGATGCACAGTAGGTGTGATACGATACATTCTGGAAAGTTTCACATTATATTGGCCTAGCTAGCAAATAACATGTGTGAGTTTAAGTCCATAATCTTTACTTGAATGCATGCAGAGAAATGAGAGCTGATGTTGCAAAGAGAAGCTTGAGCATGCCACATGAGCGGGTGTCACTGCTGTTTGGTTCCGTGGACAGAAGAGGGCGCTGCTCTCAGGCCAGCTGAGATGCTGCAGCCTCTTTTTTAAAAAAAGTGTCTGGACCTTCCACAGCTGATCAGAGGTGTGGTGCAACAACCTTATTTGTATTATTATGTCAAAGTGAGCTGATGATATATCTGCAAACAAGATGGTGTTACATGACTAATAGGCTGACACCAGCTCATATTCAGGCTAATGAGGTGAAAAAGTCTAAACTTGCACCCTGAGGAACATTTCCCCACTCCCTGTCGAAGTCCAACGTGTAAGGCCAGCTCTTTTAAAGTCCCCCCCTCAAGTCAAAGTGGTACAGTCCAATGTATAATGCAGCACCAAGTTACTTTCAAGCTGCCCGGGTGGATGGTTTCACACCAGGAGGTGGCGTTTCTTGTGCAAAGCCAGGTGGTCAGAGCGGGAGAAGCTGCGTTCACAGTCGGGGCACTGGAACGGTTTGACTCCTGTGTGCTTGCGGAAGTGTCTCGTCAGCTCGTCTGAACGGGCAAACTTCCACGTGCAGCCTTCCCACATGCACTTGTAGGGTTTCTCACCTGTACATACAGAGAATAAAAAAGACAAGGGACTGTTAGTTATTTATGAGGGTAGAAGGGGTGGTGCAAAATGGGGATGGCATGTCAAATAATTTTTTGAAACACTGGGGAAGGATTTGTGCTTTTATTTTGGCTGAGAGAAGTGATATGCAACTTTAACTGGTTGTTTTTTGTAATAATTTAAACACCCTCTGAACCCCAAGGCTCACCAGCTGGTTTGAGAGGTAGTTTTCTTTGAAAAAATCAGTAGTACACATTCATCATAGCCAGAAACTGTAGAGGCAAAAATTGTCACTGGATTATTAAATTTCTGATGATTCCTGAACACAGCATGTGCAACTAGGATTACATCAGGGGGAAAAAAACAACAAAAAAACAAATTGAGCTTAAAATACTAAAATCTGATCAAAATCACAGACTGTAAAACATGACGTCACTGACTGGTTTGTGGTTTGTGCTAGCTATGTGCACTATAGTGTGTGTGCATGCATATGTGTGATGTGCACACTTTTTAATTTTTGCTGGATTTGTGTGGTAGAACCAGGTCAGGCAGCTTGTGTAACGATACAATTTGTAAAGAGGATCAGAATTTTGTTTGAGAATTTAGCTGTTTGTGTTGGTAATAACTCTCACTCACTTGCTTGTTGCATTGACTCCAATATCTACATTTGGTATAAATATTTTAAAAAAAAAATCTATCTATCTATCTATCTATCTATCTATCTATCTATCTATCTATGAGTGTCACATATTTTCCCCCGCCACTCAGGGATGCTCAAGTAAAAATATTCAGGGAAGGTCAAGATTGAAAAAACAAAACAAAAAAATAAACCAAAACAAAAAACAAAGTCAAACTCCAGCCATCCTCCTCCTCTAATAAGTAAAGAACATTCCCTAAGTGAAAATGCTTGTGATAGGTTAAAAAAGAAGTAAAGCTTGTGTGCAAATCAGGACTCTTACCGGTGTGTGTCCTGCGGTGTGCTTTGAGGTGGGAGCTCTTGGTGTACACTTTGTTACAGCCACTGAAGTCACAGCGGTGAATTCGACGCTTTTTCAGTGTGTCCGGAGACTCAGCGGGGAGAGGATGCTTTGCACCTGAATGGACTATTACTGACGGGTTGTTACCCCTGAGAGAGACACAGAGAGGAGAGCATTTATTAGATTTCATTGCTTCATGTGATTTGACCAGGAGAGGGAGGTAGTGTCACACTACAGCCGCCTCCTTCATGGTGTTGAAATCTAATGCAAGTTAAATTTGGTTGCAGTGACTCTGCGATGCAATAACAACTTCTACCAGTCAGGAAGTTGAAAAACACCTCCCGCCTTTTTCCAGTGTGCCACGCCTTTGCTTTGTCCTGTCACCTCTCTCATGTTTTCATTTAACCATTCAACGACTTAGTCACTGGAATCTGATGACATCCAGCAGAAAATAATACAAACAAGTTCTAGAAGACCAAAAAGTGTGAAATAGTAGATGCAACTTTGTAACACATTTTCCAAACTCATACCCAACACCAATGAGCCCAAGAAGATAAGATTTCTAATACTGCGCGCCTAGTGTGTGTGTGTGTGTGTGTGTGTGTGTGTGTGTGTGTGTGAGAGAGCTTTGTTTTCTCTGCGGAAAAGTACATTCAAGTCAAAGAATAATTAAGTAGAATACAAAAGAATAGAAGAGAATAGAGTAGAAAAGCAAAAATTTCAAATACTTAACAGTCAAAAAAAGAAAAGAAGGAGCTGTCTTTTCGCACATCATTAATGTGTGTGTGTGTGTAGGGGTGTGTGTATGTGCGTGTGTGAGTGTGTGTAAGTGGCAGTTGAGAGCAGGTGTCGAGTGTTGAAATATGAATCCCTCACAGATCAGTTCTGCGTAAAGGAATGTGCAGAAAGTCCCCTGCGACACACACACACACACACACACACACACACACACACACACTTAGGCTAACCCATCATTATTATACACATCGAGACGCTGAGCAAACTTGACCTCGTTCCTGAATACTTACAGTATATTTACATTGTTCTTGTGTTTTGAGAAAAGAGGTGATGACAGATAAACCCACACCCACTTCTTTTTTCTTAGGGTCCAATTATTTCACAGTCATCAAGGGTAACGACAGCCTGTGATGGTTACCGCCCTGACAACTACAGTAAAGGACGGGGCGGGGGGCAAGATAATACACTCCATTCACACACGAGCAAGAACTAACTGGCAGCATTCCCTGACTATTACACATGTAACCAACATGCAATTACTCCTCTGAGGTAAAAGCCGTTATTCTGTAAAAGAAGAACCTCTGGGAACGAAAACAGATGATGACGAGAGGTGAGGAGGAGGAGGAGGAGGAAGCAGGAAGGAAAGAAGGAGTGGGAGATGCTGGACAATGAGCGCTACAATATACAGGAAGTGCTGAGTGAGGAGGGAGGGAGGGGAGGAGAAGGAAAGGAGAGATGGGAAGAGCGGAGGAGGGTGACAAGATCAAGATAGCTGATATGAGCGTGTGCGGCCGACGAGAATGTGATAAGAGAAGGAGCTGTAATGAGAAGTGTGGCTGATGGACAAGACTGGAAATAAGCTAATAAAAGGCGCCACATAGGAATGAGGAAATCTGACACACCCAACATACTGCAGAGTCAGTGTGCTGTGTGTTCATGTGTCGGCCATGACAGTCATTGTGTTATTGGCCCTGTGTTATCTCTGTAATTTGTAAAGATTTTTTTGTAATGTTGAGAGAATGTGCGAATCAAGGCATACAGAACAGAGAGTTTGAGAGAGGGCACATGAGTAAAACTGAATGTGAGAAGTTATTTTTCTGTGCTTATGTGGATTCAAGCAAATAAATGTACTGAGTCCAAATTAAATCATTCTTTGGGTGATAATAATTTCGCTACAAAATTGTATCATCAAAATCATACATCAAACAACACCCAGCCCCACAGTCTTGGGGCTGCAGCTTAATTTTAAAGAGATCACAACAGGAACAGAGCAGGATCCGGTCAAAGCCTCTGAAAATGACTTCCATATAAAGTTAAAGGGGAAGCATCGCAGCAGACAGTGAAACTTATGAAACTTCTGGTGCTTCTTTCAAAATCTGTATGAGTGTTCTCACCCGTATTCGTGTGGTATCCTGATGACTGATGATTTCATCTCGTGGCTCCTGTCGAGGTCATGAGCGAGCTCCGAGCGAGGCTCTGTTTTGATTGGCTTGTGCAGGTCGTGGGCGTCGCCACAGTGAACTGGGTAGATAGAAATTACAGGTCAGTATGGTCAGTGCTGCGGCATGGTCAGGATTCGTTCACATTAAAGGTATAGTATGGATTTTCTGAAGTGGGGTTGTATGAGGTACTTACTCAAAGTCAGTATATTACATACAATAGGTGTCAGTCGGCTCACCCCCAGTTTGGAGAAGCAGACTGGAGTACTGAAATGAGAGCTAAGCAATGTACTGCTGTGGACTGAGGAAGCAGCAAAACGTTTTTTAGCCACCTTAAAAAAAAATCCCATTTTTACCACTATCTGTCAGACAGCCCATTCCAACAGGAAAACCATTAACGTCTTCAGTTCCCCACCTATGATCTCATCAAAGCCACCACACTCCATTGACAAAAACAGTAATCTTGGCTCACTGAACACAGGAGCTGCTGGTTTACCCCTGCAATCAGTAAGTTTGTTTTTGTTATTATGTGATTTTTGTGACTGCTAACAAACTCTTTTGAACGCCAAAGTCACTATAACACACTATAACACACTATAACTGATCGAGGCAGCGGTAGACCAGCAGCTCCTGTTTCAACAATTTCTGTTTGCCTCAATAGAGTCTGGCTTTGAAAAGAGCGATATAACAGCTTCAGGTCCCAATTAGAAATCACTGCCTGACAACAAAAAAAAAACCATTCTAAATATAGTGTACACTTAAACTGATTTTTTGAGGTGGCTTTAGTACATTTTGTTGCTGACCCACACACAGCAGTGCACTGTTTAGCTTCTGTGATGGACTCAAGCCTGCTTCTCCATACTGGGGGGGAGGATGACTGACATCTACTGTGTGTAATACACTGACTAAATGAGTACCTCATACAACCCCTTTTAAAAAAAGTATTCCTTTAACACACTGTTAATATTTTATACATCAAATTAAGGTGACAAAACAAGGCCTCAGCTGGGAAATTCAATTTTTTTCATTTCTTTTTTAATTTTTTTTGTCATGTCAGATATGAAACATATTTAGTCATGCTAACAACATGTTTTGGATTGTTTTGATGCTACAACAGAAGTGCTTCTAGGGAAGGGCGTATAATGTGAAATATGTCAGTGACATAATGTATTTTTTCATTGTCCGTTTGTATCAGATGTAGGAGACTCAGAGATGGTGACCTCTGTGAATCACAGAGACCTTCATTTGACCCCAGAAAACAGAACAAATTGAAAATAAAGCTTTCCTAAGAAACAAGAATCTGCTGAAACTGATATTCTGAAAACAGAGGAAATGAAAACTTCCTCATTGAGCTATTACTCTTATTTGGAGAAAGATGAAGCCTGCAGTTGTACACTGATGTATAACTGTCACGATCCTTCCTGTTTTGTTTTTTTAATTATTAGCAAGACATACAGTATATCATGTTAACAAAGCTCAAATCAACTTTAAAAATAGAAGCTGAATTAATTTAAAACAATGAATGAAGCTTCACCTGACTTGTGCTCCCTGCTTCGATGATGGTCGTCGTCACTGGCGACAGGTGGGCTCACCATTATGGGCTGATGCAGGTGGAGAGGCGAGGGGTAGAGGACAGACAGAGGCACCATGACTGGAGACACCATGACCCCCGACCCCTGGATGACTCCAGATCCTGAGCCGATCAGAGGACCCACCATGGTGGGGTAAGGAAGTGAGGGAGTGGGAGGCGGGAGAGCGTGGGAGGGGGAGGAGCGCAGCTGGGAGTGTGGGGGGGAGCAGCGCGGGGAGGCACGGCTCGCTGAGCTGTAGGGGGAAGGCGGGGAGCTGCGTGAGGAGGCCGGGGAGGAGGCGGAGGAGCAGGGAGGGGAGGAGGAAGAGGAGGTGGAGGAGGAACGTTTGCTGACTGACAGGTCCACTGGCTCCAGCTGGGTGTGTGTGGGGTTGGTGGGGGTGTGGGACTGAGTGAAGGTGTGCATGTGCGTGGGGTGGTAGAGGTGGGCGGGATGGGAGAAGATTACTCCGTATGGCTCCGGGGTTTTCACTAACGAAGAGTAGAATGACTGTGAGAGAGAAAGGGAGGATGCAGAAGAAGGAAGCAGAGGAGGGAGACAAAAGAGCAGTTAAAAATTTCCGTCCTGCGCTGAATAACACGGAAAACATGTTTCTGCCACACAAACAACTACAGCCAGCCAAAAAACTTTAACCCAGCTCTGGTTGGGAGCGGATAACTGTTATGTCTCAGAGTACAGTGTGTCTGTGTGTGTGTGTTCATTAGCCTGCTGCCTGGCAGTGTTTGTACCCATTGTATGCAAATGTCCACTGTACAGCAGCCTGTTTGTCCAGGAAGAGATGGAATGTGGGAACCAGTCTGTCTAGACATGTAGCAGGAGTGTGTGTGTAGGTCAGAGTTACAATATGGCATCAAAAACATGTTTTGCATGATGGGAGCGCACACACACACACACACACACACACACACATACAGCACCAAAAGCTACATTTACACAATCACATGTCTTACCGTCTCCATGTCTGTCTTCAGAGGGTAGTCATACATCAGCATGGCTGCACAGGCCAGGCTCCTACAAAATAAAGGCATACAGCCATCAGTATTGACATTTAACACATTATAACACATTTACGCACTAATTTATTCTATAATTTATTTTTATAGATACTTTACTCAAACTAAAAAAAACTGATGGTCCAGTGATTCCCAACCTAGGGGTCGAGCCCCTCCAAAGGGCCACAAAATAAATCTCAGGGGTTGTGAGATGATTAATGGGGTCAAAGAAAGAAAGAACATACTTCTGCTATAAATCTGAATTCATATTTTAGACTTTTCTCTAACCTTTGCCTTTTCTGTGTGAAGTAGTGGCCATATTTTACATCTTCGGGCCTCAAAACTGTTGTTTAAATGAAACCATGTGAGAGGTTTTGAGGGGAAGTGTCTCTTTGGTGGAACAGCCAACAACTCATACAGATGTCTGAAACGTGACAAGGGACCTCAGCTAGACTCTGCTTTTTTTGCAGTACAATATTACCCTCTGGGACAAGAATAAAATGGCAGAAAATGGAAATACTCAAGTAAAGTACCTTAAAATTGTATTGAAGTACCGTATTTGAGTAAATGTCTGTAACCCTGTTCATTTGTCATATTTTCATCTCTAACTGTACAATACCATCAACAGTTTATAAGATGATCTCATTTTCAAGGCAGGAGAAGAAACAGTAAAACTGCAAGACAACTTGTATGGACTCACACACCTCGCACACCCATGGACACACACACACACGTCTTTGAGAGGCGATGAAAAGTAAATCACGTAAAGTAGAGGGAAAGGCTAGACAAGGGTCTGTACTTAAGTATAGGTTTCTGAAATGTGTTTGTAGTGTGTGTGTGTGTGTGTGTGTGTGTGTGTGTGTGTGTGTGTGTGAGCGCTGTCGACCTCACTTCCAGTTAATCACATCAGACAATAGCCAAACATCTTTTTTTCTGTCACATTTTACACACCTTCTCCTCCTCTCTACTTTCTACTTCAAAACAGAAGCTCCTCTCGCTCCCACTGTCCATCTTGTCTGGTGTCTGGCAGACCATTTTATGACACTACGAGACATTTCCAGGTGTGATGTGGCTAAAAACTACCCAGTGTCGAAGACTAGACAGTGATACCTCACACATTTCAGGCACACACATACACACACACACACCACCTATAAAGGTCTGTCAAGTGTTTGGATCACAAGCGTGTGAGGTTTCAAAGGTGGTTCCAGTTACTTTGGCTTTGAATGGCCAGGTGCAGCTGCGATGACTCTGTGTTTGTGCCTAAACGAGGGTGTTTATGAGTGTGATTGTGTGTGTGTGTGTGTGTTCACCGGTGCATTAAGAGGCAACATGAACTGTCAAAGAATGTACCCTGAGGGAGTCTGTGTGTGTGTGACCTGATTAAAGTCCACAGTCTGGAGACAAGCTAGCCTTTAATTATTAACAAATGGGCAAGAACACAGGCCATCACACCCCAGCCACACACACACACACACACACACACAGAGTCCAGATGGGGAACAGACCAATAGGGGAGCAGGATGCTCGCTCACTGGGTCAGGAAGGGTGTGAACATGACGACTAAAGCCTCACCCTTTGCCCGGCTCCATAGAGACAAAGAGACTGCAATCAGGTGGGGCCTGTGTGTGTGTGTGTGTGTGTGTGTGTGTGTGTGTGTGTACATATGTCTTTGAGGGTGTGTTTTCTAATCCGGGTTTGTATTGTTTTGTAGTTCAACTAGAGGTCAAGCAGTTGTTCTATTGTGGTTGTGAACTACACAGAGTGGCGGAAATAAGAGCAGAAGCAGAAACAGATCGATCACAAAACAGAAAAAGGACAAAAGAGTGAGTGTACAGTGAACACTAAGTTCAGCGTACAGGTATTTTCCCTACAAGTACAAGAAATTTAAAATGTCCAATAAACTGGATTTTAAAAATCACTGGCCATTGTGGAAGTCCCCACATCCTGTGTCTCTCTCGTGTTCATATCTAAATATTTCCCCTCTGCTACTTAAAAAACAGCGTTGCATCGGGTACTCGCACTGAAAGCGCTCTGCAAGAGACACATCTCTGACTCACATTTGCAAACAAGGAGACATGGTGTCTCTGATGGAAAGCACCAGATACAGGTCCAAATGATATAATCACAGCTTCCAGCCCAAGGTTCAACATGTATGGCTGCTACTAACCATTGTTATCCTTTAATCTGTCAATCATTTTTTCAGATTAATTCTTTTGTGTGCAAAATGTCAGAATAGTCCAGTTCCCACAGTCCAAGGTAGACATCCAACGACATCTTCAAATATTTGTTCTGCCTGAGCAGAGCCCAAAGTTGTTAAGTAACACTTTACTTTTAAGGTCCAGTATGAAGGATTTAGGGGCATTTATTGGCAGAAATGGAGTATAATATAATACTTATGTTTAGTTTATAACCACCAAAAAATCTGAATCATTACCTATGTTTCCATCCAAAAGTGATTCGAATCATTGGGAAATGCGTATTGAAAGAAATACGAATCCTGTGTGTTTCCATTAAATGTACGGACTTTGGTGAAAACTACGAACTCCTGTGAGATTTCCGCAGAACCAGAAACAAAACAAGTCTTGCATTCTTCTTCTTCTACGTTTTCTGGTGGTTGGCAACCAGCTTGTAAATGCATTACCGCCTTCCCGACCTGGAGTGTGGATATCACCATGGAGAGAGGTGCGCTACATCAGACTTAATTTGAACATAACTGTTTCCATCCCCCGTTTTGCAAATCAACATTTTTTTTAAATCAACCAAAACCCAGCTAAAGCGAGTGTATTTTAGTTTGTGCGAATCGGGGGATTTTAATTTGAATTTTGGCGTTTCTATCATAATTTTCTGATGCGATACTTCTAGATGCGCATCTAAACAGGCTGATGGAAACATGGCTAGTGTGTTTTTGTTACCTTAGAATGAGATGTTTGTATCTGCATAAGGAATGGATCCTCGTCTATGGAGATCGCCCACCATAGTTGGCAGCCCAGCCAAGAGCATTCAAAAAACAACGATTTTTTTTTTTCTTTTTTTTTTTACATGTAACTGCTTTATTCAGTGTTTTTACTGGTTTTCATCACCTGGTCCATTTGTCTTGGAAAGGAAGAGACCTCTGCAGATAATTCAGTTCCTGCTAAAAACCTCCTGAACAATGAATGGTGAAGGAATTCTCACTGGGACAAGTTTCAGCTGGTTGCAATCTGCAATCCTCACCGCTAGATGCCACTAAATCCCCCCAGATCTTACGTGCTGAACCTCTGAAAAGCAACATAGCCTACAGCGACTGGTAGAGGTGGAGTGAAATATCTGTGCAGGCGTGGTTCTCTAAATCTGAGGAAATACTTCACATCACGTCAGATGACACCAGAGGCGATCTGCACATAACTAGTTAGCAAATCCTCACATTGGCAAAGCTTAAAACAAGCACTTGACATTTTTTTATAAACAATTTTAACAAATAATCAATTTTCAAAATTGTATGCAATGGATGCAATTTGTTTTCTTGTGCCATGTCCTTGCAATGAGTGCAGTTCATTCCTCCGAATAGCCGCTATTTGTGTGCACACAGCAGTTTTTCCCTTCTTTGCCTCTAGGTGGCAACATCAACATTTCTTACACTGCTGCTGCTGTTACTTTTCTTTGCCAAAAGTGGCACGTGTTGGCAAATGTGTCGAACCAATCTCGAAATGTCAAAACATCTCCCTCTGGTAGAGAATTTGTAGCTTGATAAACAGAAATGTGTAACTGCAAGTATATGAGTCATAAGCCAGTTTGATAAGGCGCTGTGTGTGTGAACAAAAAAAAAAAAAAAACACCCATCAAAAACAAACACATTTGAGAACTCAGACATGAGTGACTCAGCATCTTCTTTCAATTCTAAAATGCAAATTACCTTGTCACTGCAGGGCTCAGCTGGAGGGAGATTTACGGTTACATGTGTGTTCCTGTGAACACTCACTTGTATCTGCACAGTACATGCACATGCACATACCATGTGTGTTCACGTGCTCAACAAAATGGGCTTCATCAGTTATCTGATGAAGAGTCTAGCAAAGCCCTACAGCACGCGTACATTAAAATCCTCGAAAGAACATACCATTCTTCTCAGAGTTCACCTGTCATGCAATATTTCTTCTCACAGGCCTGCTCACATGGAGGTGAAGGTGATTTATGTAGTCTGAGACAAACACTTACGTTCAGTGGGCTAAATCTGCTTGTCATTGGTCTGGGGCAATTTGGGTGACAGAGATCTGGGTCATATAACAACAGCAGCAGATAATTAATATTTTTTTGTTTTAATCTGCATGGAGGTGTATGCCAGGTGGTTTGGGTTTACCACTGCACAGAGGTTATCAGGCAATGTGTGACAGCAGGATGGTGAGAGGGAAGAGCGTCTTTGTAAAAAAGACAAACTTTTCCCCGGGGTGTATCGTAACAGAATAAATACAATGAGACACTGAAAGTTAAGACAATCACAGGAAAGAAATTTAATTGAGCGGTGCAGCGTCTGTCTCTGTAAACCTCCGCAAACCATACAGCCTCAAGAGAGGAAAGACAATCCGGAGCTGGAGCTTGTTGATTTGTGTACAAATCAGTGCTGCATTAAGAGCTTATTAATAGATTAATCGAGTCATTTACAGAAAATGAATCAGCAGCAACTACTTTGATAATTTGTTAATCCTTCACATCATTTTTAAACCAAAATGCCAAACATTTCCTCGTGTAAGTTTCTAAACTGTAAGAATTTGCTACTTTTCTTTGCCTTGTGTGACCGTTACTTGAATTGAATAGACCTTGTAAATAATCAACCCAACTGGCAGAATAAATGTTGGCATTGTGCGTTTCTGTAAACTATAAATATGTTACATTTGTATGATATTTTGAAGCGGATACACTGAAACATTACATTTCTAATGTTTCAACAAAGCTGGAGTCAATATGTGGCTAGGTTTGGGCACAAAAACTACTTGGTTATGGTTAGAAAAAGATCATATATTGGCTTAAAATACCCGTTTCTGGTGGCACAATGTCAGCAGGAAAGGAAGCAAAAAAACAACACCTTTCATGGCACCATCCTGACAGGAAATGCAGTGATGTCTCGGTAAAAAACAACAGCCTTACGTGACTTATCTCTACTGGAAAAACAGCAACAGGTTGCCACAAACAGCCTGTTTGGTTGCTTAAAGCGACTGAAAGATGCAGTGATAACTCGCAAAAACAGATTTTGTTGTTGGTCTTGAACACTGGTGATTTGCAGCTTGCAGGTGTCTCGCCAAGGTGTCTCGCCATCCACCATCCCCTCCACCTCATGGTGATAACATCTGCTCATATACTATGTCAGTTGAGACACACTGATATGCTAAGAACAAAACATTCAAATGTTTGCAGAAATGTACAATCCCAACATTTTCTTCAGATGACTCGGCTGAATTAATACTTCACTTGAGAACAAAATCTACAGATTAACTGATAATAAAAATAATCATTGGTTGCAGCAGTAGTTGCACTGATCCTCTGACAGACTGAGGTGTGCAACAGGTCTCATGGAACTGATGGAGGGCAACAACCTACTTCTGCCAGATGGAAATCAGACAGCTGTTGCACCTCTGCGTCATCAGAGCATTCCCATTTTCAGATGTAAAATCACATACTATGACATGAAGGAACCGGCGTGTGCTGCACCTTTTTGGTAAACAAGCAGCCCTACCTTGAGTTGTTGGGGAGTTTTTCCTCCCTGTGCGCTCTACATGTGGGTGTGTGTTTGTGC
The DNA here is from genome assembly GCF_011397635.1 of Epinephelus fuscoguttatus. Classification (NCBI taxonomy): domain Eukaryota; kingdom Metazoa; phylum Chordata; class Actinopteri; order Perciformes; family Serranidae; genus Epinephelus; species Epinephelus fuscoguttatus. The sequence continues at coordinate 41,085,528 of NC_064754.1, read as the reverse complement.
ATGTCAAGTGTGGTCTGCAAATATTGTCCTTCTAGGTCAGTAGAGCTACTGTGTACTCAACCCCAACCCACTCAGCAAACACTTCCTACACCCCTCTCTCCACCCTTGGACTCCGTTCTTCTCCACCTCTTCTTCACTCGCTCCTCAGCAATCATTCACGTCTTTACTACTGTATTTATCTGAACCGCACACCACCCCACACTCTTTTTCTCTCCCTCTCCATGAATGATATAAAACAACATGACTGAAGGGGAAAATATTGTGGCTTGGAGTCCCTAGCTACTGACTCAACCACACACACACACACACACACACACACACACACTTACACACACTCACAGCCGCACACCAAGTTTCTGCTAGCTCGACAGAATACACACACTAAATCACTAAAGGGCTAAATTATTACAGACACGCACACATGCTCTAACAGACACAGACACTAACGGGGCTGCACATGCACACACACACACCCACACACACACATACACCCTCTAATGGCAACAGGCTGGAGATGATGAGATCACCAGAGAGACCAGAAACCTCCAGACAACAGCTTTGTCCAAAAACACGCCGCAATAGACACACACACACACTTACAGCCTTCAGTTCGCTGCCTCTGACTCTTTTCCTTGTCTTTCTTGTCTTTACCACCTCTTTTACTCTGCCAGTCTCACCTCATGTTAGCCCCCTGCTGTCCCCCACCACGCCTGTCAATTTGATCACCAATCGCCTGACTCACTCACTCACACTCACTTCATCGCTCGCAGTGTAGAACTTCATGTACATACTGTAGCTTGACTCACACCTTGTTACCTATTTACACCCCTCAAGGAATGCACTGAGTATTCTTAAACTTCAGATCCCAATTACATGACGCATCAAGTTGACGAGCTAATATTCCGGCGTTTAACTTTTCCTTTTTCTGACCTCACCTCTGATGTAGTTTCTTCTCCTGTTGCCCTCGACTACTTTAAATTTACCCCGTCTTTAAAGCCCTCGCCCCCTACTGTACCTCCCTGCTTCCCAATTTCAACCCCTTACCTCACTTCCTACCCCTGACTCCCCTGATAATGCCTCATATGCTCTGACTTTGACTCCTCTCACTTTACGGGCCCCTGCCGAAGCCCCCATCCTCTTATTTTGGCTTCCTATTCCTTCATCTGAGCTGCCTAGCCCCACCCCCCCCACCCCCCCCCACCCCACACACACACACACACACACACACACACATCCACGTAGCCCCTCTCTACTCCTCTCCAGCAGACTGTGGGGCTGCAGGCCTGCAGACCTCAGGGGGAAGCCAGAGGGGGCCATCAGCAGGGGAGAGGAAACAGGATCCATCATCACACACATCCACACACAAGCACACACACACACACATTTAAAGACACACCGGAGTTGACATAAGGTTTAAACACTCACACACACACACACACACACACACACGTGTACACACCTTAAACTGTACTTGTCAAAGACAGCAAAGTTTTGAGGCTTTCCAGACAACTGAGGACAGAGAGAAGAAGAGGGGCTGCCAGAGAGAAGGAAAGAAGGAGAAGCGGAAGCCCTCAGAATTTAGTCCGACTGTTATTATTTCCACACTGCGTGATGGGTCGGGGGGTGTAAAGAAGAGAAGGAGGAGGAGGAGGAGGAGGAGGAGGAGAGTGAAGCCAAATGGGGGGTGCTGCTGCAGGGGGCCTGCGGTTTCCTGTCTGACACACACACACACACACACTGCACCTCCCTACCCGAAGAATGAGAGGAGAGAGTGGAGGGGGGGGATAGAAGGAGAGAAAGGGCAAAGAAAACAGCCGCTCTGACCAAACTATGTCAAAATGGAAGTGGAAAGAACAAGGCAGAGACAGAAACGGGGAAGAAAACGAAGTGGGTTTCAACCAAAATATGACAAAACTTCAATGGACCTCAAACATGGGGAGGGGGGCTGGGGGTTAGAAAGAGCTACACAGTCACAGTGGCTCAATCCAGTGGTTTAAAAGCGGTAACAGACACACCGCACCAATGTGTGTGTATGTGTGTATGTGTGTGTGTGCTTTTACATGGCTGTGTGTGTGCGTGCATGTGCTGGCACGCATGTGAAGTTGTGTAACGAGTTACAGCTTTTTACGTTTATGGCTGTCTGTTGACCACGGTGGCCTTATTCCCTTAACTTCTAATGAAGAATCACCAACTCTTCAGCAGCAGGGGTTTAATGTTTAGCCCTAATGTTCCCTAGGACATGCCCTTTGAGCAGTGTGTGTGTGTGTGTGTGTGTGTGTGTGTGTGTGTGTGTGTGTGTGGACACACTCTTGCGCATTTTGTTCCACCAGATAACATCAGCATGTTGATTCAGGAAAAAAAAGGCGTAGGGGTGGGTGGGGTATTTGGGGCGTGTGCATAAATAAGTGTGTGTCTGCTCTAATGAGACACAAATAAATAAGAAACAAACAAAGGTCAGCTCATCTTCTTCTTTTGGAATCTTTTCTAGAGCAAATGAAAAGTGTTAAGTAAGAGAGAGAGAAAGAGAAAGAAAGAGGTCGCCCTCATTCCACCCGTCCACCCCCCACATCCACATCCCTCTCTCCTCCCTTCTTTCTCTCCCTCTCTCTCTCACTCCAGGCTCTAAACAGGATAAGGGCTTCATATGCCAAGTGGAATGTGTGACGCAAGCCTCAGCCTTGAAACAAAGCACAGGAAACAGGGAGAGACAGAGACGGAGAAACACACACACACACACACATAGAGAGAGAGAGAAAGAAAGAGAGAGGTGTGTGTATTATATAGGATGCAGTGAAACCAGAGGTAAGACAAAGAAGCTCAGGTGTGACTGACTGAACACACACACACACACACACACACACACCTGTCACATATGCTCCGTGTGAGTGTGTAACACTGCACTCGGCTCTGACACCACGTAGCCACACTGAGGGTCATCTCTCACACAAGCTCCAGCATCATATTCAGCCTGGCTGTCAATACGATCTACAGCTGGAGCCTCAATCAATCAATTAATCAATGACTTTAACAGTAAAGTGAAAACAGTTTTGGAGATCAATGAATCATTTCAGTTGTTTAATCAAGAAAAAATGGCAAATTCTTGCCGATTACAGTGCCTTAAATGTGACATTTTGGGGCTCCTGTGTGTTTTTTATTATTTTAAATGAAATCTCTTTAAATTTTGGGACAAAATAAGATACTTAAATATGTCACCTTGGGCTCTCAGAATTTGTAATGGACCAGTTTTCCTTTTTCTTTACATTTCTATAACTAAACTACACATCTCTTGATGAGGACAAATCAAACATCATCTAAGGCCTTTAACTGATCACACTGATTTTAATATCTGTACCAAATCTCTAAACCTATTGTAAACTAGATCAAAATCACACACTGTGCGGTCACAGGATATGTCATTAACACTGAAGAAAAAGAGAGGAACCAGCTCCACAGACGAGACACATCACTATAAATGAGTCTCTCTTCCTTCCTCACAAGCCTATACTGGACCCAGTTTCAAACATTTTAATTAATCAAACCACACTATGCTCTATAAAAGGCTGTAAAGGCTATAAATAGCAGAGTCTCCGCTGCCTGACTGTCGGGTTACATCAGTTATCAGCCACTGTTAAGACCATTAGCCGACTGCCAATCTTTTTCTTTATTTTAACAGCAACAGATGTGCCACAAATTCAAGAAACTGCTATAAAAACAACTTCATTAACTAATGAGGCTGATGAACCAAACACAGGCAGCCGGATCTTATTAAAAAAAAGACCCACAACTCTGAATTAAGGAGTTTTTTTTCTTCCCCACAATAAAGTCTGCTTTATTACAACACATCATCTACTGCCACATCTAACCTTTAAAAGACCGCGCAGCAATTACAGGCTTCACCACAGCACATCCGAGAGGAAATAAGAGCAGGGTGCCGGGGTCACCGTCTCTAAGTGGCCGCAGCAACATCAGAGGGAGATCACGGTGTCAAACTTACTTCTCAGATGGTTTGTACAGATCTATTCCAGGAGGGCAGACGGTAGTTTCACAGCTGCCTTGCTGAACGGCAGAGGCTCCCTCTGAAACTCTACTGAGGCAACTCCGGTGAAAAAGTGACGCAGGCGACGATCGGCAGCGCTCCGCTGTGTCACTGACATGAGAGAAAAAACAAGAGTCCACTGATCGATGGCTCCACAAAACTTCCCGAAGTTACGAAACTCCCTGTCTCTTTCTCTCTATCTGTGTGTGTGTGTGTGTGTGTGTCTCTCTCTCTCTCTCCGGTTTTGTCGTTTAGAAACTGTTGCTGTCACATGATCCGGTCTGTCTGTCTGTTGTCCATGGGGTCGGGCCGCTGGGCGGGACCGGGGCGGGGTGGTCCAGTTCGTGTGTGTGCGTGTGTGTGTGGGGTTGGGTGTGTAGACCTATGTGTTGCAATATTCTTTTCAAGTGTGAAGACAGCAGAGGTGGAGGAAGTAAAGCTTCTTTTACTTAGGCTACAGGAAAAGCAATAACAAGAACTACAAAAAGATAGAAATATGACAATGAAGACATGTGAAGTAAAAGTCCTGCATTTTACTTGAACCATACTCCCTGTGCAGAATGGTCCATTTCAGAAAAAATAGTATTTTGATTTGATTACAATTATGCATCAATGTGCGTGCATCACTCTGTTGTCCAGCTGGTGAAGTAGGCTACAGCACAGTTTTGCCTTCAACATTAACTTGGATGCAGGATAATATCTGCACGTCATCAGTAATTGCCGATAGTGGCTTTAAAATTAACTTTCAAAATCAGCCAACGTGCTTTACCTTATTTTGCACATTGAATGAATATAACATACATTAAAAAGCATTCTATTTCATGTCTCCATCTGCTGGTGGGCCATCACGATAAGAGTATGCATGCATAATATCTTAATTTCCCTGCAAAAGAGACTTGGTGATAACTAAAATTAGGTGGGGAATTAAGTGAATATATCAATATCAGTTATCGGGCAAACAAGTTGTTACATATATCAGCATATCGGATATCTGCAAAAAAAATCCAATATCGTGCCTCTCTATTTATTTGTTGCTTATATTTTGTAGGCTTGTACTGATCGTAATCTGCAAAGTAACCAGTAGCCTAACTAAAGTGATCAAATGCATGTAGTGAAATCAAACATATAATATTCCCTCTGAATTATACTGGAGTACAATAAGGTAAAGTAGCAGAAAATTGAAATAGGGGAGACCAGGGTGGGTGTACCATGGGATATTTGTAACCAGGCCCCCAGGAAATCTCCTTGCAGCTAATCTTTCCCAGTGGCCACTATTGGTATTGCAGCATAAAAATCCCCTGCTGCCCGAAAAGCATTTTCCCCATAGACCACCATTAAAAAAGAGACACCTGTAAAACTGTTGACAGGACATTTCAAACTGCAAACAAGGTCAGTTATGACTTTCTATTATGATTTTTTTTTTTATCCATTGGAATAAATAGGCACCATCTTGGCTTCTGGTATCATTATAAATCCATTGTTCTAACACTTTAAATTTCTCCAACCAGGAACAAGCTACAAATCATCTGATTCACTCTGCACATCCTTAGTTTAGTCCTTATTCCTCATGTGAGAAATTAGCACTCTGTGACCGACACAGTCAAGTTTTTAAGGAAAAAACTAATTCTGGGCCAAGAAAGTACGTTTTTACTTCATTTATTTTATAATATAATAGCGTTTGCTGTTTGTAGTTAAGTCATCAAGCTTAAATCATGTTTATTATGTGTCTATGTAGATACCTTTCATGCAAGTTGTTAGCGCTAATGTTTTAGCTGTTGGCTGTAAGGTGAGCTGGTTTGTGTCTACAAGAGTCTTAGTTAGATGTAACAACATATGAAACAATATAATTTCTGAGACTAAACCATGCATTTTCTATATATGTTACAGCTACACCATTTGATAGTAGACACATGTAACTAGGTTGTATCAAATTTTGAATGCACTGGCTTACAAGAGTCCCAACATATAGATGGAAATGTGAAAAATGTTACAACAGTCCCTGCTCTCCCCTACTCAAGTAAAGTACAAGCTCTCAAAATTGTGGGCTACTTAAGTACAATACTTGAGTAAATGTAGCGTACCTCTGGAAGACAACAATTTGGAACTTTACACGCCATTTTAGTTCTAATCTTTATCAACAGCAGCAACCTGCTATTAATGAAACTGCACAGTGTGCTTTGTGTGTAGTACTATATGAATTTATCTGTTAACCTTGTGTGTTTGTGCCTGTGTTTGGATATGTGCCTGTGCATGTTTGTGTGTGTGTGTGTGTGTGTGTGTGTGTAGAGGGAAGAGGAAGGCCTGGGCGTGACAAGGAACAAACGCTTCCCACAAGGAACTGCATAACTGTTACAAGGGAGGGACAGACAATTATAAGGCGAAGTGTAAAACAGATTATATAATTTAATGTGCAACACTTGTCACTCATCAAAATACTAATTGTTGATTGGCTTACAGGTGCACATTAAAAATTATGTTTCAGGACACTCCAAACACAGTTCCTGTCAACAGTTGGCAGTTTAACTACCACCGCTGATCTAAATACCCACGGTCTTTCAAAGTGCAGGCAACCATAGCAACAATATTTATGCCCCACCCTACATTTCCAGTGAAAGATCCATTAGGCAATATTTTTGGTATCAACATTGAACTGAATGACTCCTTACAAGAGTGTGAGCTACTAGCGAACCCACTGAGAATCAACGCCCAACTCTGCAGCTTATATTTGTGCTCATAGCTTTTTTGACCATTGCTTTGGTTTTCCAGTGAGGCTGCATACTGTATGCACGTGTGTGCATGCTCACATTGTGCATGTCAGCTTTGTTATTTTACATATTATATCATTAGCTGCTAAGGTTAATTAATACAATGGTGACTTTCCGCACCCTCATGCTCAAAAATCAGTCCATGCATTTGTAACTGACATAACCACGGCGAAAACTGCTGACCAACTTTAAAAAATGAATCAGGATTTGCACACAGCCTCTGTATCTTATTAAGCCATGGTATACACTCTGAGTTGTCCTGATATTGCTGGGACACCCACTGCATTTTCATTTACATGTACAACATACTGTCTACACACAGTAATGCAGTTTCATTCTGTTGATTGATCAGCTGGCAGGTGTTCATTAAGATCTTTCACCAGGCATCTCAAACATAATTCCAGTGAACACTTATTCCTGTTATATTTTTGGCAAGGAGCCATAGTAAATTGTAGGTGTAACAAAGTGCTCCTACTGTGGGTGAGCTGATTTAGATCACATTCTTTGTGCGTTTGCTTTGCAATGCTACGTGTGTGGCAGTGCAATATCTAGTTTATTTTTCTGTTTCCATTATATTGCTTTTTATGCTCTACATTCATCACAGAATCAAAAACTCTGGCCCTCCATTTTTGTGAAAACACACACACACACACACACACACACACACACACACACACACACACACACACACACGTGCACCTACCCACCCACACACACATCTACAATAAGACATCTTGCTGATGTTGTTCATGCAGAAATAAGTGATGAAATTTTTGGGATTTCAGCCAGAAAATTTCACACCAGCATCACTCCCACACCCTGGTATGTTCATTCTTTTCTCACTTTCTGTGTGTGTGTGTGTGTGTGTGTGTGTGTGTCTACTTACAGATATTACGTATGATATACATGTGTACATATAACCTTGAGATAGTGGTAAAAAGCAGTATGAGGCAAAAAGAAAACACAAGGAAAGAAGAATGTGGCTGCAGGAGCTCACAGTAGCATCAAATAGGTGTTGTAAAAAGTAGTACCGACTGTAGCCTAGTAAAAGTGGATAGAAAAAAAAGTATAAAAAACATCAAGACTTCGATCTCCATTGCCACCTTGAGACAGTACAGCAGGATTGAAAGAATATCAGTGTTGCTGCTCAAAGTATGTAAAAAGTTGCTAGAAACCAACATTTTCCCAGAGATTGTGTCCCAGTAACTTCAAATAATCTACAATCCTTACTATGGACATTTTTTAAGACTGAAAACGTGTTTGTTTTTCTTGTCAACATGTCAAACAAAATGTATAGAGCCTTTAAATATGGTGAGTAATAAAAGCATAGAATGAACTGCTGACATCCGTTTGAATGTAAATGAATGGATGGATGGATCAGCGGCTCAGTTTTTTTTTAAGAACATATGTATCATTTCAAATCTAAGTGCCACACGTATTGTGAAATGAACGCCTGGAATTCCAGGGACACCCTTCATTGTTTGTTCACAAAGACTGTGTTTTTGTTTTCCTCTGATTCAACCTAGGTTGGTCTTAAGTTTAAAGGGACATTGTGTAGCATTTTCAGTTGTTGATTGACAAAAATTGATGTCTGCATTCATAAATATGTCATCATTAGTGTATTATTACCTCCACCAATAATCTGACTTATTCTTGTAAAAGGAGAAGTTTGGATTTATTTGTACATTGGCGGGTAAGTCGTTTGGGGCGTTCCATTACGTTTCGCCATCTTGAAAATACATCCACCAGCAAGGGACATACAGCCCCTCAACCTTGTTTTGGTTTAGAGCCAGGCCAGCGCTGTGTGACTGAGAAGCCGAAGGAGAGGAGCAAGAGGCGCTTCACTACTGCAACATAACAAAGTCCCACTCTTTGAGCATAATGCAGGATCATGCACATGCAGCATCACGGGAGACAGAATCCTCGTTGCCAAGAAAGCGCAAAAGGAAATCAAAAAGGCATCGTGACCGGCAAATTCAAAAAATGAGGGTCAACATCGGGGTAGCCTTTCCCAGTGATGCGAGGAGAGGGATGAGGTGTGTGAGGTTGAGCCACTTGTCAGTTGTCAAAAGACAAGATGTGATTGGCTTGTTTCGATTTACACCCGCCCCAACAGTCCTATGTTGTAAACACAGCCAGCATGGTGAGGGGGGGGTTTGTCAACTTGTGTTGCGTGTGTCTGTGTAGGAGCTTGAATGAATACTCCATGAAGTCAGTTTCATCAGTGTTATCATAGCTTTTTGGTACACAGCGGCTACAGTTGTTGCATTACGTGTTTGAAACAGTGAGGCGCTAGCGTGCGCTACCCATTTTAATGCAATATATGATTTCAGCGTTAGATGGAAGAAATTCCTACACACTGTGGCTTTAATGTTTTGGGGTTTTTTAATCATTGTGATGGTGGAAAGACAGAGAGATTATAAATTGAACATTTTTGCCTGTTTTGGTAATTTCTTCGCACCAGATGATGGGGAAAATTCTGTAAAAAATTAGACATGTCTGGGGCGTCAGTGGCTTAGTGGTGGAGCAGGTGCCCCATGTGCAGTGCTGTTGCTGCAGCGGCCCGGGTTCAACTCCGGCCTGTGGCCCTTTGCTGCATGTCCTTCACTCTCTCTCTCCCCCCTTCACGCTTAAGCTGTCCTATCAATTAAAGGCTAAAATGCCCAAAAAATATCTTAAAAAAAAAAAAAAAAAATTAGACATGCCTTAAAGTGTGTGTTTGCATGCAGAGTTTGATAAGAAGTTGTCATTTTCAGAGCTCACTGTTTTTTGGAAGAAGACAGTCCGAAGGTGTTTTGTTTCGTCTACCTTATATGTATCTACCTAGGTGGGTCTGAATTTATTGTCCAGATTGTCATGTTGAAAAGCAAAGATGAAAAAAAGGTTAGAAATCAGAAACTCTACTCTGACCTACAAATAGTGACAGTGTCTCAGGTAAATTTGTAATTCTGTCCAACCCCCAACTGAAACATTAAATACCATTCTGCCAAGTCCCAGAAATGTAGGCTAATATTTAAAAAAGAATAAAGCAGTTTTGATTGGCAAATGCTAACCTAACAGACATGAAGACCTAGAGTACAGTGTATTGCACACATGGTATGTGACTTGCATAATGTAAATTCTTATTTCTCGTTCCTGTCTACAGGTTCACGGTGTGTTGTAGTGTCAGGCACATCTAGTTTTCCCTGAGTCATTTTTGACACAGAAACACAGTTATGGCTACTTATCCGACCCGACAAGCCCTCCACCATGCTCCCATACTGCACTGTAAGACATCACCAACACGTCTCATGCTCCACTTCTCATGCAGACGGATCCAGCTAAGCGGACGTGTGTTTAGACTTGAAAGGCTTACACCTATACTAATATAGAAGCCATCCATGAAATAACAGCTGTCATATCATGGCTGCCTTGTTTCAACAGCCAGCTCCAAGGCAGTGCATAGCATTGCCTCACTTCGCTGCACAGAGAGCATGGAGGGCAGGGCTGTAATGACAGAGACCAGTGTGTATGTGTGTGTGTGTGTGTGTGTGTGTGTGTGTGTGTGTGTGTGTGTGTGTGTGTGTGTGTGTGTGTCTGCACATGCATGAGCCAGCATGTGCATTCAACGCAGAGTTGGCACCCAGTGGCTAAATCTTTCAATTGGATGAGTTTTAACTTTTCAGCACGTTGAACTCAGCAGGCATATAGGTCAGAGTTCAAAAGCTTTACAGCACAAACATCTTCACTCATGGAGACTTCATAGTTAATTTGGTGGCCTTATTAAGGGTTAGAGTTTTAAAAAAACAACAACTTTTAAGCATTTTGTGGGCTATCCAATAATATCACTGAAATCTGTTGCTTATCTACGAGGGATTACATAAGATTTTATGCCAAGCAAAATTACAAAGTTGTTTCTACGTGAAAAAAAAAACAAGAAAGAAATTATGCAGTTGCTTCCCAAGGTTCTTATCAAAAACAAATGAACAAAAAAGTAAATGAAAAGTTAGTTTAAAATTATTAAGATTACAGTGAAATCATCACTGCCAACCCTCCCCCAAACTGAAACTGAAAACACTGAGACATGATCTGAACATGCCGCCCTGAGCCCAGGTCATAAAGGCATACTGTGGTGCTCAGAGTACAGAACGAGGTTTAGGACAAAAGATACATTTGCGTCCAAAAACAATTGCCTGATTCATAATAATTTCACTTTCTGGATCACTCATATTATCAGCAACTAATAATAGGCAGAACAAAGGTCAGAGCCACATGTCCTGAAAGCACCCTGTGGCCTTGTGTGATCAGATAATGGGGAGCAGTTCAGGGAAATTTAAATGCACCAGGAGAGAAACGACTATTTTGTTCTCAGCCAACTTCTTATCAGACCCCTGACCTGTCAAGAGTCATAGATCAGTATTCCAGTAGATCAGGATCTGTAGACTGAAGCTGTGCCCCAAATCCATATGCCATGTTAACTTTGTAGGGAACTGCCCATTGGTTCAACATCCCATTGTTCCGACCATATTAAACTCATTGTTCCGAAGTCCGTTCCGAAATCATCATGATGCCCTGTGGTTAAGGTCTGGTTAGGTTTAGGCACAAAAACCACTTGGTTAGGGTCAGGAAAAGATCATGGTGTGGGTTAAAATGAAAAAGAAAGTGGCAAACACATAGGCCGTGAGCCTGCTCTGCCTCAAGCCGGTCGCGGCGCACCATACGCCCGCCGCGAGCCGTTCAACACCGCGGACAGTCGGACTAATGGGATGTCGAACCAATGGGCTGTCAAACCAATTACATGGACCCACTTTGTACAGCATACATACTATTCATTATAGTATACAGTTTTAGCAGTTTTAGCTTTGCTTTGCTGCCCCAGCTTGATGAGGAAATGATTAATGTGTGCCTGGTGCACCACTTCATTGGTGGCCTCTTTGTCAGCTCCGCTAAATTTGTGTCCAATTTAGGCTGTTATGTCTATTTTGCAAGTTTTGTTCGTGCTGTTTGTGGTTGGCTTTGGATGTTGGTGCAGGTTGCTCATTGGCATGTGGAAATCAACTCACCAGTCTGTAAACTCTGCTTTTGCCAACTTCTGCCAGTCATTAGTTAGCTAGCCAGGTTGAGGTTTTCAAATACAAACATCAGTAAACATCAAGGAAAGATGGAGAAGATGGGTACCAGCTGAACTACTATCCTGCTAACCATTACAGGTGTTGGAAATAAACTAGACAACCTTTGTGCTGCGTCAGTTTCCAACTGGATATCAGAATGCTTTGATTCCCTTTAACTTGTTTAAATCCTGGACAGTACTATTCAGCCAGGAGGCTTTTTTCTTATACAGATCTGACAGAGCAGAGGACTCTGGCAAGAGAGAAAGGGGAGGCATGTGCTTTCTGGTAGATAAGGACTGGTGTGACAGTGGGAATGTGAGCTACTGTCCTGCTGTGGATCACTGCTATATGCAGTTCAGAGGCTGCTGCAGTGTGGTGCTGCCTGTACTTATAGCTGTCTTGTTAAGGTTGAGATGTGTGGACAGCTAAGTCATGCAACAACTAGAAACCATGGATTAGCACAACCATCCGGACGGCATGAGAATTCTAAAGCAGCAGCTAACAATGGAAGAAGATGTCAAAAAGGACTCAATTACAGTGAACAAGTTAAAGGAGCTGATGGGATCACATTTCACTGGAGTTGTATGTTGTATAATTCCATGTGACAAATGAATAAATGATTGAATTAAATTAAATTAAATAGTATCCAAAAATATCAGTATACTTCACCATTTCATACCAAGCATGAAACAATGCAGCAGCCTACAGATGATTCTCAGATGTCAGACAAACTGTTTCTTTGGAAAACTACTTTCAATTGAACTTGGGCTTCTTTTGTTTTTTCTGGTAGGCATTGTGTGTGTGGGTGCATGTATCCATCTGTCCACAACTGATCTCACATACTTTGCACGTATCTAGTTGGAAGTGTTTCTTCACCACCACAATTTATTTGTATTTTTCTCAGCACTCTTTCATTTCCTTTGTGTGTTGCAATATGGCAGAATAGTGTCCACTGACCACATGCTTAAAAATTTAACCATATTTAGTATGCATGTTGTCTTGTTTAACTGTACTTTAATTTGTATTTTTTTCCAGAGTAACCACAGTATATACTAAAAACTTGCTTAGGATCAGTACATCGTATGGATTTGGGACAGCTGGCTTTGCGTCAGAGGAAAATAAAGACCTCTGAGTCTACAGGCTGAGTGCTGACCTCTTACTGTGCTCACACAGTTACAGTTTCACCAAACTCACTCTTACTAAGATTGAATTTCAGAGTTTTGCTGGTCCATCAGGTCTTGTGTGTGTGTGTGTGTGTGTGTGTGTGTGTGTGTGTGTGTGTTTACCTTTACAGTTGTCAAGTGTTTACGTGTTGTAAGATGGAATGTCATGATGATGCCGATTTCTGTTGAAATGGCAGATAGGATTTCTTTCAATGGAACCACACACAATCCTTGGCACTGAACCAGGGTATGTGATGCCTCACTGCTCAACAGTAAAACACATTAATGATGCTAACACTATTACAGAGTCAGTCATATGATACAAAGTTAAAACTGTACAATTATCACTTTTACTCATTTTTTAATTATGAAAAGTTAGACTTTAATGAGATAAAAGGGATAAAATACTAGCTGACTAAATAATTAATCATTAATTAAACAGCATATGTAGTTATTAGTCTGTAGTAGTTACCATTTCTGTAACCGCAATTGGTTATTTTTTATTGCGATTATCACCATTGGTATTGTTTGTAATATATTTCTAAAATAAATTTTGTGAATGGTTGTTCATCTTGATTCACTGAACTATTACGTAATAGCATTGTCGCCTCACAGCAAGCGGGTCCCTGGCGCGATCCGGGGTGGGGGGTTCAAACCTGGGGTGGGGAGCCCTTCTGTGCGGATTTTGCATGTTCTCCCCATGTCAGCGTGGGTTTTCTGCAGGTACTCCAGCTTCCTCCCACGGTCCAAAGACATGCAGGTTAGGTTAACTGGTGACTCTAAATTGCCTCTAAAAGGTGTGAATGTGAGTGTGAATGGTTGTCTGTCTCTATGTGTCAGCCCTGTGATAGTCTGGTGACTTACTGCTATCACATGTATACACTTTACCCTGGATACTGAGTGCTGCCAACTACCTGCGCAAGTGCGGCTTCAATGGTGGCAGCGAAACACTGCTGTGTATCACAGTGTAGTGCTTAATATTTCCTGTCTCTCTCATCTCCCATTTGTCTGTTTTTCTAAAGATCAGAGCACCTGCAAAAATAGAAAGCAGTTATCAGTTACCATGTTACTCATGTTTTTCATGTATATGGGATTATGAATAACCAGATTTCTCTGTGCTCATGTAAACACCATATCCCACATATAATCAAGGCATGCCTGATAAACGGAAAATCCATGTCCATGTAAACACAAAAAATTGAAATAACCACATCAAACTTTCATCCAAGCATGACAAACCCTGAGACCTACTTAAATATATACTGAAAAACATTTTTCACAGGTGTCAGTTAAAGATCTTTTTACTCAATAGATATATTTCTCTCAAATTTTGGTGGCAAATTTGTTAAAAATCCACATGGTGAGTTCTTCTTTTTTGAGATAATCCATCCACCTGACAGGTGTGGCATATCAAGATGATGATTAAACAGCATCATTACTACACAGGTGTGCCTTGGGATGGTCACAATAAAAGGCCACTCTAAAATGTAGAATTTGATCACACAACACAATGACAACCATTTACAACCATTCTTACACCATTTCTAGAAATGGTGCAAGAATGATAGTCCACTGTTGGTAATGCAGGAACATCTGTGCATGTGTGTGTGTGTGTGTGTGTGTGTGTGTGTGTGTGTGTGTGTGTGTGTGTGTGTGTGTGTGTGTGTGTGTGTGTGTGTGTGTGTGTGTGTGTGGTGGTAGAGGGAGGAGCACAGTTTGTGAATGTCAAGTTTAGCTGCAGGTGAAGGCGGTGGCATGCACACACAGACACAAACACATGGAGACAGGCAGACACACGCACACAGACAACTTTCTGTTCAGACACAATGCAAATACTAAAATCTGTCCCTGAGGGGAGAGGAGGTGATGGAGAGGAGGCCCCTCTGTGTGGGTGTGAGAGAGAGAAAGACAGTCATGAATCATAAAAATTCAAAATTTTAAGATTATTTCAATGAATAAACTAGATGAGGAAAAATACAACATCAGTCCAAAAGGCAATGATAATCAGTTTACTATTATAAAAGACAAAGATAAGCAGCAAAAATCCTCACCATTCAGAAGCTGGTTTTGAATTTTTTCCCCCAATTTTCGCTTAAGAAACAAACAATTAACCAGTTAGCCAAACAGTTGACTCGAAATCCATAAACCACAACCCTAATGAACCAAATAAATTCACTATAATGCCTACAGTATGGCAAATGTAGACTATGTCAGCCAAAATGACACCCAACCCATAATTAGGACCCTGGCTATCCATTTGTCACTGGCCAGATCATACAGTGACGCCCACTTGTCTTTTACGGTAATGACTCAGTCAAAACACAAATATGCAGCCCCCTCATTATTTTGAATGAGGTCACTCCATTGACACAGTTGTTTGACAAAAAAGTTTAACCTGGTTCCACTTTTGCTGCAACACAATGTGCCATCATCCAGCAAGGCACTGCATTGGCCAATTAAATGAGTGCACATGCACATTCCTATGTGTGATGTATTTCTACCATTTAACCTGCAATCACCTCATCAAAAGATAAAATACCGCTGCAGAGATAATCTAACTTCCTGCTTGTGCTGCTGTCACAGCCCAAGTGACAAATGGGCATGAACTGATAACGTCTGTGTTCCTGGATAAAGTACACACTGACTGCAGTGTGACTTTTGAGCAAATTAATTTCCAGATAATCCATTCATGCTCAATTCATAGTACTTGTTTTTAAACCTGTGATACTACTGATCATATGACTCTACATATCACACTACAAGCAATTCTGATTCTAATGTAAAACATGTCCAACATTTAATTGATCTTTAGCGTTAGCACCCTGGACTTATATATATATCTTCATGTTGTAATTTTATTGTTGTGAGGTCTTTATGTTGAAGTTGTATTATTGTTGCTGTATTTATTTTTGCAATGACTTGTTGTTGTGTTGCCATGCTGTTGTCGTTGCTGAAACTGTTGTGTCATGTTCTCATTTGCAATTGTGTCTTTTTTTTTTTTAATACAATGGTGTCTTTTAGCAGAAAAAATATTCTCTGTTTCCTGCCCATGGACTACAGATGAAAATTAGCTTATAGCTAACTCTGGTGCAGTTTAGTAGCTGTGCACGGTCCCTGTTAAATAAATAAAGAACAAAAAACTCTGTGGAACCAGAGATAATATCTTTAAACCAATGGGCCGCATCTATCTCTGTCATCATGTTAAATGTTCTGGAGTATGAAAGCTGTTCTAGCTGAAATAAAGGCAATTCAAAATGTTTTCTTTAACAAAACATTTCACTTTAACATGAAGTGAATGTAGCTTCTTCTGCTTTGTACAAAAAAAAAGTAAAATTGATCAAGTTACATTTCAACTACATTACTGTGGTGCGCACAATAAAAGTTGGCTGATTTGTGATGATGGTGATGATGATGTTTTGATAGTGTCAGTGTAGGAACAGTTGCTGCAGCTTGACTTGTCTTTTTATTTATTTTATCTTAAATTACAATAACTGCTTTATTTATTGCATTTCATTTCAAAAAATTGTATCCATTTGATCAGATTATATACTTGGTTTTAAAATTTGTTTGCTCCCTTACGTGATGTACATTGTAACAGGTTTGAAAGAGTGATCTACAAAGATTGTTATTATTAACATTTACAGGTCAGTGATGACGGGGCAAATCACAACTGGTTTAGAGTATCAATGTTATGTTGGTGAACATCAATAGATGCATTCAAAAGTCCCCACATATGGTAAAAGATATAATGGTGCAATTCTGATAATTAATATGTACATTGCAGTATAAAGGAGCGTGTAATATGGAGGCTTTCTTTGACACCAACCTATTGACTGATGACAGATTATCCAGAGTAAGTATAATCATCATTTCCTCAATTAACATTTTTGCCAAGTAGCTAATGACATAGCCTCCTTTTTTTTTTAACAGTCTCAGATCTTAAGTGATCCATCAGCCTGCTTATAGTATTTACTCCAGCCAAAGTAATAAATATCACATGGGCGTGGATGTTTCTAGTTGCCTCTCTGTCAGCTCTGCTAAATGTGTGCTAAATGTAGGCTATTGTGTCTATTTTGTAAGGCCTGGTGGTGCTTTTTGTGGTTGGCTATGGATGTTGGTGCCTTGTGGCTGCAAGTCACCCATCATGATGAGGAAATCAATTCACCAGGCTGTGAGCTGACCTTTTGCGGACTTCTTGCTAGCTTGCTGCTAGCTAACGAGGTTGAGGTTTTCAAATGTAAACATCAGTAAACATAGAGGAATCATGGAGAAGACATGGGCAGCAGCTGAACTAGCTTCGTGGTAGCCATTGTACAAGAGTTGAAAAATAAACTGGATGACCTTAATACTGTAGCAGTTTGCAAGGGATATTAGGAACTGTAATATCCTTTGATCCACCAAAAACGTGGCTAAATCCTGGACAGTGCCATTCAGTAGGCTCTTCTATATGCCAATCTGACAGAGCAGATGACTCTGGTGAGAGAAGAGGAGGAGGCATGTGCTTTACAGTGAACAAAGGACTGGTGTGATGGTGGGAATGTGAGCTGCTGTCCTGTTCCTGCTGTGGATCACTGCTATACACCGTTCAGAGGTGGCTGCAGCGTGGAGTTGGTGCCCTTGCTCATGAGGAGCAACCATGCCACTGTCTTGTTGGGGTTGGGATGTTTGGACAGTTATATCATCCCACAACCAGAAACCTCATATTACCAGAACCATTTGGAAACATGGACAATTATGAAGCAGCAGCCAACTATGTGAGAGGACGGAAAAGCGCAACAAGTTAAAAGAGGCTGATAGGATCACATTTTCACTGGAGTTGTACCTGGTATAATTCATTGTGACAAATAAATGACTGATTGATTGAAATACTTGTCTCTTGCTCAAAATGCAAGCACATTTTAGAATTGGTTTTACAATTTTGTCAATAACTTTTAAGGCTTTGTGTGGTCGGGTCCCCAGTTATATTGTTGAATTCTGAGTCACAGTGCAGCCTGACGTAATCGAGCAGACATCTCCCGGTTGTTCCAACCACTTGCTTTGTTATGTGGTGACCTCTTCAGCTTTGGACTTCCCCGCCTGAGCATCTCAGGCAATCCAAATCAGTAATATCTTTTAAATAATTTCCAAAAACTGGGGAACTTTATGATCATATTTGTTTTACTGTTTCACAGTGTCATTGTGTGTATCCAGCCTTGTAGTCTCATTATTTTTGCACATATTTTGCTTCACTGTGAATCACTTTGAATCATTGTTTCTGAAGTGCTATATAGAGTTGTTATCATTAATAAAGAATAAATGAATTTTGTGGTCATATTTGACAAAACTCACTGAACATTACATTGAACTTAATGCAAGGAAGAGAAGATATTTGCTCATACATGAAACATTTTTCTCCTAAAGGCACAAAGAACATACCACCAGTGGGCTGGGCCAAAATCAGAGACTGCCTGACTGCACCAGGGTAGGTCACACCCTGTGTAAAAAAGCATCACATGCGCTCTTGCATCTCCTGTTTGCACAGACTGAAGTCTTTCACTGGTTCCTCTCAGTTTAATGATGTTTAAGGAAACATAAATCGTCAGAATTCAAAGACTTTAATGCAACAATGAGCACTTAGTGCTTTACTATTGACCACTGAGATGAGTCAGTCAGAGGAGTCACAACAAAGTTTTTATTTTCTGCTGTTAAAAACGTCCAGATTATCCAAGTGTTAGTAGTGGAATCACACATCAGATCAGCAGCAAAGTAAATCTGTATTTTACTATGAAAAACACTGACCTAGAAAAATACAAAGACAGATGAAGAGGTGTGTTTTTAGGCATTTCTATGGTTTCATCTTGGCATTACCTGTCTAACCACAATACAATACACAGCACACCAGCACTGGTGTGAGGGTGATGGCAGTTGAAAGATAACAATTACCAAAATGAAACATAGTTCTGTGGAAGGCAGAGAGACTGACAGATGGCAGGTAACAGATGAGATTTCACTGGAAGCACAGGCCTCCCAGAACACTCAGGTTAAATGAAACATGACCACACTTTAATTCCTCTGCACAAAAGCAGCAGCAGCTGCTGCAAGAGTAAATGTCTCACCTTCTTCTTGTTCTTCTGGTTGGCACTCTAATCTTGATTCTGTCTAAACAGTGAGGGTGAGTGGCAACCAAGGAAACTATGAAAACTTTAAAGAGGAAAAGGTCATGACGTCAGAGACAGCGTTTGAATTTTGCATTGAAGCCAAACTTGGTGGGCAGTTCCATTAAAGTCAATGGGGTGAGCATGGAAAAACACACTATAACCTTTCACATCTTTGTTGTTTTACCTTTGACTGAAAAATCCTTCCACAGGATTAAAAAACACCCACAACATGATGTTGACTGACATTTCTTATCTATATGTGCACATTCGTTTCCCTTATTATTGGTCTCCAAACAGATCATGGCTATCTCCTTCATTACAGGAGAAGAATTGAATCACCATCCCTTGATGTATTGGTTGATGCATATTTCCTCTGATAGCTCCTATATGTTGCTATATTCTTATTCTACAGAAACTATAAAAACTATGAAAAAACTGCTTAAAAAACCTATTCCATTAAATGAATATTTTCTTATTTTCTTGAATATTTTTGTCATATACAGGTATGATGATTGCTGGGTGACATGTATGTTGATGTTGCCTATTGTCAAGTCTTATGTGGCAAGACGATACAACCCAGTAGCCAGTTCAGGCACAAAATCTGTCAAGACTGACAAGCTGAGCACATCTGCAAACCTAGCAGTCACACCTTTCAAACATAAAAGCGGCAGTAAGAAAGTAAGAGTAACTAGCATGCTCTTAGGGCCCACCACAATAGTGTGTAGTAGGGCCTGTTGTAACTACCTTACAGCATTGTGAAGTGGCTTTACGTTTTCTTCTTTCTCACCTTGTAATGTTACATGTACAGGTATTTGATTATAAGAAACTAACCAACAGTTAAACTGTTGACTGATATTTTGACATATGATATTTAAAAATACTAAGAGGGGCTAATGTTAGCCAGCTCTTTTGATAATGTTTAGTATTGTTGTCAGAAGGTGGCGCTGATTGCTAAATTCTATACACCTCTATAAAAATGTATTATTTATCACTTAAGTTACCGGTAAGTAACTGGTAGCCTTCTAATTACTTTTTGATCTGGTTATAATTGCAGTCTGGTCAGTGATAACAGGTCATCATGATGTAGCTTAGAGCAAACGGGGGCTTTAGTTGAGCTATATGATGCTGACGGACAGAGTCATGATCTGTTTGGACACCAAAAACAGGAAAACCAAATCACACATTTAGAGAAAAGTATATAGAGAGTGGCTGATGAGGGAATGAGATGCAGGTGAGGAGGTGGGCGGGGACGTCCACAGGCAAAGCAGCAGAGAAGGTAGAGAAAGAGGGAACAGTTGTGTAGATGGGTGGCAGTCAAGTGATGGGGAAAAGAGGGAAAGTCCGTTGGCATCTGGTGGGTGGATAGATGGAAAATGGCATTTAAGTGGTCTTGGGAATAGTGGCAGTGTGGCAGGAGGGAGGGACAGAGAGGCAGAATGAGCAGCAATATGCACAAGTGAGGCACACATTGTGAACTTTCCAGCTTTTCAATCATTTCTGTTTTTCCACACTGTCAAAACTCTCCTCATTTAGTTTTTCTTTTCCACGTTCTGTAAACCAATCATTGATAAGACTCTTTCAATATCATATGTTATTCTGTCAATATGCTTGTTTGGGATTAACCAGGCCTGCACTGAGTCAGTCACCCATGATCACCACTCACTGCATGTTGGTTTATTTTATTGTCTGGTTTGTTCCCTTCTTACTGTGGCCCCACCCCGACATGGGCAATAATAATCTCTCAAACACTGTTGTTGCTCTCCACTGACTGCTAACTCTCAATGCATGATTGGTAACAACAGGTTTTCCCCTGATCTAAGGTTACAAACAGACCAAATGCAGCGAGGCCGCCAGGTACCACTGGCACACCTCCTTCAGTAAGTTGTTTGTAGACAGATTAATTGAGCTGTCAATTTTCGTCACGGGTAATGTAGTTTTGATTCAATAATGGGCCATGTCAGTGCAGGAGCTGCCCCTGAACTGATGTTTTTTTTCCCAGCAGTGGAATAACAAACGGCAGTGTACATCACACAAACAACAGACATTTTTAGAGTGATTTTTCACCCATTATGGGTCACACCTGATGTATTCCAACTTTATATAAATGAATATAACCACGTCATGAATTAGGATTGTTTTCTTCATGGCATGCTGGTTGTACAACTGATGAGACAAATCTGAGTATCCAGTTTAACATCATACCAGTTGAGGAATTATGAAGGAAAAACTGGTTGACAGCCATAAAGAGGGCTCACGTAAGCACTGACGGGGGTGTCAACTGAAATAGATCCTGGTTCTCCAAGTCAAATCACACTTATGGCTGCTCTATACATTTCATAAGAGGTGAGACCCAGGGTTGGCCATTTTAAAGTACTTTACTCATACTTTGCAAAGATAGTCGTATCAAGTAAAACTAGACAAGCCAAAGCAGTCAGTAGTATCAACCATGTCATTCTAACGGAGCATGAGGGTGGGTTTTGGGCGGCAGTAGCTCAGTCTATAGGGACTTGGACTGTCACTGGTTCAAGTCCTGGTGCAGACTAAGTATGGAGCACAGACTGGTAGCTAGAGAGGTGCCAGTTCGCTTTCTGGGCACTGCCAAGGTGCCTAGGAGTGGTGGGTGCTCGGGGCGCCTGTTCAAAGCAGCCCCATTTCCCTTCTTCTTCTTCTTCTTCTTCTTCTTCTTCATATCTTGCCTCAGAATCACCAAGGATATCTTGCCTCAGAATCACCAAGGATTTCAAAATTGCACCAATTTACCGTAATATTCTTCAATCAAAATGTAACTGAAGGTTGTGAAATTCACCAGAAAGGATGGAAAACTGAAGCTTACTCAAGATTTTGCAGTGGACAGACCAGACCAAAGAACACACACCCCCTTTCCCCCAAACAAAGATGCCGGCTAGCTCATGACCTCATGATGACTTTGGTAATATGTCTGTGAGACTCCATTGTTGTCATCAGTGAAACAAGACAAAGAGTCTACAGCCATGCTAGCAGCTCTGTGAGGCTGTGCCTAGGCATAGCAATGCTCTGAGCTAAATGCTAATGTCAGCATAGCAGCATGCTCACAATGATGAGACTAACACACTGGTGTTAAGCAGGATAATGTACAACTGACCATCTTGGTTTAGCATGTTAGCATGCTAACATCTGCTAATTAGCACTAAATACAAAGAACCGCTAAGAGTGATGGGAATGTTATTCGTTTTGCAGAGATTTGGTCATAAAAAAGTTTTGGAAATGAAATTTTCACCTGATGAAACTTTAAAGGATTACCAAAGTTCTGACAGTTCATCCTCAGGAAGACAAGAATGTCTGAACCTAATTTAATGACAATTCCTTCTTATAGTTACCATGATATTCCACTTAAACCCACAAATGTGAACCTCATGGTGTAGAGGAAAGGTCCAGGGATAACTATAGTCAGTAGGATTCATCCTCTGGAGACAACAAATGTCTGTAAAATGTTGATGCCAATGTAACAAACAGTTGTTGAGATATTTTAGTCTGGATCAAAGTGGTGGACAGATCTACACACACGCACGCACGCACGCACACGCGCGCGCACACACACACACACACACACACACACACACACACACACACACACACACACACACACACACAGGTACAATTGACAGAATTACTATCTCTATATAACAGATGTTCTGGCACACTGCACAATGATTTAGTATTGTCAGCTGTGGTTTGGACAGCTAACTGAACCTCCCTGTCATTCCCTTACAGTTTCCACTGCTTATTGTTTTGTACACACACTCATACATGTTCACATTAGTTTATTTGTTCATGAGTGTAGAGTCAGTGTCATTGCAACACTGACAGAAGGACAAGAAGATAGTGTCACTTTTCTTCAGACTCTGTTTAAAAATCACATATTTGCTCATTATGTAAAATCTTCCACTTCACAATAACAAAACGCATAAAACTGCAGACAGGAGACACACCTGTCTCTCTTTGCCCCAACAGTCTTTATATAATTCATTTCTATTTAGATCCAGACTGATAAGGATGATTATGATGAATCATAAACACGACAAGTCTGTATCAATGCCACCTGCCAGTGGACATGCTACGAGGACAGGCTGCCAAATTATCAGAAAAACGAGAAGAAACTCAAAAACAGAAACAAAACATTGTGCAAGATATCTGAGAGTGTGTGTGTTTCTTGATACTGTCATAAACCCTCTTAAACAGATTGAGTGATACTAGAGATAATGAGTTTGGGAGACTGTCAGAATATGATCTCTGGATGATTTCCAGATGTCTGACAGCTGAGAGACAGCTATGTGGAGCCCTGGCTACCATCAAAATGGCTGCAATTTAATATATGTGAGTGAGATTATGATCTGCCTTCAGTATGATCACTGTTTTCCAAAGTTACATTAGATGAATACTGTGAGTGTTTGTGTAATAAAGACAGGTGACTCTCACTCTGAGCTACGCTATAGTACACTAACGTCTCCCCTGGGGAACAATCACATCTCTGTCTCCATATTCACCACAGGCAGTATGGCGTAACCACACACATAACACTGTAAGAACAAACACTGTAATTGTTCACATTAAAACTCTGATGGGTTTCAAAATTCCTCTGCTCTCAATTTTCCCAGTATAGATGTACTGGGAGAATCAGAGCAGATTGTGCAAGTGTGTGCATCTGGCTTGTCATTGAGAGTAAGTTTGCCTTGTGGCAGCGTTTAAAATATCACTAACTGAGACACGAAGCCAACCTGAAGGGAAATCAATCCGCCCTAATAAAGAATGTAATTGTGCACACAGAACAAACGCATGAAAAGAAGCTGTTGTTCACGCTGTGGTTAAAAAAGACTCAGGGAGGAGTTGATCATGCCATCATAAAGGTCACCTTGTAATTGATTTATCTCTTGTTGACAACCTAAACTTAATAAGCTATGATACAGAGCCACAACGCTAATGACTAACAATGGCATTTTCACTGAACTGGAATTTCTAGCTTAAATACAATACCTGGAAAAATGTCAATATAATATTTTGGGGCTCTGTTTTTGACATGATGACTAAGCCCTTTGACAAGAAATGCAAAGTTAGTAACAGTGGCTTCATGCAGAAGCTCTGGCTAGGGGACCCTGAGTCATCGGGCCCCTTGGCCTGGGACCGGTATCCTCGTTCAGTAACACATCAATGCTCAGACCTCACTAGTAGATCTAGTGAAAGTGGTTAAGCAGAAGAGGGAGCAGGTCAGCAGGTCAGAGTGGTTTGTGTGTGTTATTGAATACAGTATATATATATATATATATATATATATATATGTGTGTGTGTGTGTGTGTGTGTATATATATGTATATATATACATACACATATATATATATATAGAGAGAGAGAGAGAGAGAGAGAGAGCAGCAGTGAATGAATTGCAGTTTAACACTCTTTAGGTTGTTGCATTTTTAAAAAGTTAATGCCTACCCATGAAAAAGCACTTATAATGTTTACTTGAATGAAGTGATCATGGAGGTAAGATAATACCAGATATCCATCTGTCTATACATCCATTCATTTCCGTATTTGTTTATTTCCTATATTCAGTTTGTATTTATATGCATTTTTATTTCAGCAACATATTTTTTGTGACTTTTTTCATTTCATTTTTTAAGATAAAATGCCAACTTTACCTCTCTGTTTACATGACTTCTGTTGCTCACATCTGTTTTTAAACTATTTGTAGCCTAAGTAAAAACTTCCCCATTGTCATTGTACAAGTATTAAAAGTGGCAAGCGAGCTGTCTCCACATTAAAAGGTAAAGGTAAAAGGTATTCAGAAAGTGAAAATCCCTGCCACCAAACAACAACTTGCTGTTATCCTAAAGACATTCCCTCACTTCAACTTAAACGTCAAACTGCTTTACTAACCCTAAATGTACCTTTAGAATTTTGAATTACTATAAATATCTATTTCTGTTTACTATAGTGACTGAAAAAAAAAGCTGTGGGATTGAAGAAATCCCAGATCAACACTAAAACCTGTTCACTTAATTGGTCTTGGTCCAATGCCAACATGTTCACCAAACTGAATACAAAATACAAAAGTGAGATCTATTGCCATCAGATAAACGTGATAACTATACCCCCCCAAGGAACGTACTGTAATTAGAAAATAAGTGTTCTATGGGAGAAAAATTAATTCCATACCTCCTGGGTATTTGGCCATTCCTGACAAGTTAACTTGAAAAAAAATAATTGCATAAAGTAGGAGATAAATGTGAGAGTGCTCAGCGGGTGTCTGTGTGTATTCTTCTTTTCATTTACCTTTTGGCTGCTTTCCCAGACAGAGCGGTACAGGTTGGCAGACTGTGAATTCAACTCTACAGGTGCAACCAGTCCAGTGAAGTGCACACATTTTTGCATAGATTATTTGGCACTAAATATTTTCACCTAAACACCTGGCAGGTGTACCTAACTGTTAGCAAACTAAGCTAACCAACAAAACCAGCATCAGCTTGCTAATGAGCGAGCTGTATAGAGGGAAGAGTGGGACAGGTAATAAAAAATATAGTCAAAATATACCCAACACTTGATCATAATGCTACCACAATTACGTAAACCTGGAAGATTTTAAATTACATCTTACAAAATATAACATTATATACCTCAAATTACAAAACTTCATGTTTAAGGCCTTTACATACAAGGACGTAAAGGACACAAAAATCCAAAATATTCATCTACATCAAAACTATTAATTCCAGCGGCGATGCAGTTGCAACAGGTCCTCCATTGTCATTTTGATGTGACGTTTGTTCTGTACAACATGATTGGTTGATGTCTTTATTTGCTGTGCAAAAGCTCAGAAAAGTTGACCTTGGTCTGAAAAAAAAAAAAAAAATACGTAGCTTTTTCAACTCTTAAAGGTCTAGTGTGTAGGGTTTAGTAGCATCTAGTGGTGAAATTGCAGATTTCAACCAAGAGAAACTTCCTCCGTGTGTCAAACATGTACGAGAATTATGGTGGCCAATGCAAAAACCCAAATGACCCTATCTAGAGCAAATGTTTTATTTGTCCTCTCTGGGCTACTGTAGGAACATCATTGAGGACTTATTGTTATGAATATATTCCATTTCTGCCAATATATCCCACAAATTCATACACACTGGACTTTTAACATTTGTGTTCTGTGTGAAAGTCCTCATGACAAAAACAACAGTTAAAAAATGCATTGATGTGCAAATAAATCACACAATTAAAAGATGTGTGTGTCAGTGTGTAAAGACCTTAAGAGAAATGTCTGATTAAGTTAACCTCGCTGATGACGTTTAGCTAACATTAGTCACTTCATCTAAACTCTTTAAGTAATAACTGTGAAAGTAAAGTCCCACTTATTTTCCTATAGATCACTTTCCAGAGAGCACCTCTATGGTTTGGATTGGCATGAAACTCTCAGTTAAATCATCAGTGCAAAAATATTAACAAATGTGTTAGAAAATATTAGGTTATTTGACACAATGTTGAAGATACAAGCTGTACATAATAACGTTAACTACAACTTCCAAGGTATATCTATGCAAGAACTAAATCAGATGCGGTTACTAAGCTTAGCAACCACTGGCGGCTAACGGCCATTCGATCAAATTAGGAGAAAAAAAGGCAGCCGTAAGTCCTGAAAATAGTAGTTCATAAAGGGGTGAAGTAAAGTAAAAAATAAAAATAAAAATCACTGAGAAATGGTGCCTTGAGTTGGATGAAATTAAAATGTGCTGTGACAACTTCTTCATGTTTTTAGCCACAACCCAAATTTGGTCTGCGTTTCATCAGACCTCTTGGAATGGTTGATCTAGTGGATACAAAATAGTCGCTAAACTAGCTAAACTAGCGGTGCATCCATGTGCAGCGTTGAAATATAATTCATTCATTTAAACTCACATTTACTCACTTGGCCAAAAACATGACAGCAGTCCTTTCAGTCATGGACCCAACCCCACGAAAAATGGTTACAGTCCACCAGACTCTTGTATGCTTTCATCTGTTTGCTGTGTAACCATAGCAACGTTAGGAGGTCTGGCGGACGAGGCAGTTTTAACAAGTATTGTACAAATTGGCCAAGTTGTGGGAAAAAATCAGTTTCCTTTGGTTTATATGGATCACATCCTACATGAGTTTCAGTTTTCTGATGATACCTGCTGCCTGCATCCAGCCCTTTCATGATACCACTTTTCTTTATATCTAAATCACACAGCATATGGATTTATCGTCTGAATGCCATGTGTCAAGAGCCACATGATTGCAAACAAGCTAATAGTTTGTAGCTAATGCAATGGGTGAGCTCTGCAACTACAGTGCCATGTTTTGTTCTTAACTGGTAGGATGAAGTCTTTGCTACCACTCCCTTGATTTGCGCCTCTGGCCCATTCCAGTGGCAGCCCAGGCTAACGGGTATTGTATTCTTTACACCCATCTGAAAAAAATACACAGCTTCCCTCACGAATATCTCTCTGACTTATGACTGATAATGTATTTTTCTGTGATCAAATTTTTTAATTTCTGATTACTGGAGGGCAAAGCTAATGAACCCACCGAGACATCACAGCATGTCTATCATCAGTCCACGCGTACTTACATGTTACCGAACATAAAGCATTCATGTATAAATGTACTGTCTCATTATCTGTGTTCATGAACATAATTAATTCTCTCTTTCAGACGAACATGACATGAAAACATTTTTTTAACTGAAGCTGTGATTAAAGCTTGCATCAAACTCCTTATATCTTATATAATCAGTTATATAGACCTGCAGTAATAGTAGTTGATCCGGCATTTGTAAGTCATGCAGCAGACAGAACAGGCCTGAGGGAAGTCACCCAGTTATTCAGAGCTGAGCTGGAATAATGCCCGGCTTTATAATAGACGATTCCTTCCACTACACAATTACCGATTCTTGTACAAGAAGGGTGGGGTGAGACACTGAAAGAGACTCTGGGCTCAAAGATAGCTAGTGTATGTGTGTGCGTGTGTGTGTCTGTGTGCGTTTTTGTGCGTGCGTGTGTGTGTGTGTGTGTGTGTGTGTGTGTGTGTGTCTGGATCAATGTGTGTAATTTGTGTGTGTGTGTGCGTGCGTGCATGTGCGTGTTGGGTGGGGGCTCTATGAATTGTCTCCCCACCCTGCAGGGAGTTGTGCTTCCTCTCCAGGGTTCAGAAATAACCAACAGACAGCTTTATTGTTCAAGAAAACCTGCCTGCTATCTCTGCCTGTCGCTCACACACATACACATACATACACATACACACACACACACACACACACACACACACACACACATACAAAGACCCCCCTCTCTTTTTACAGATTGGAGTAACTGACAAGTAGAGTCTTGGTTACACCCTTGCTCTGAGGAAGGGAGGAAGAAAGAAGGCGAGAGAGAGACAGAGAGACAGAGAGAGCAGGGGGTAAAGGGAGGGGTTTTGTGGACACTCGATGTGCTGACAGGACAGCGGTGGTCACACCCAAACTGCGGCGCCTGACCTTCTACAACAAACAGAAACACCCTTACACACATACAATGACACACATGCACATGCACGCACACACACACACACAAACCCTGTAACATCATCCTTCCCAGTTTTCCAGTGAGGACGTCTTTTCTCTGCTGGTCCATGTTAGCAGTTTGTGACTCAGCAGGACGACTACAATCTGCCTCTTTCATAATCTGGGCCTCTTTCATTCTGAGGTCACTGCTGGAGGCTCTGCAGCACACTGTGCTCTTATGTCCTATTACTACTCACTACATGAGGTACTTGTATTTTGCTTTGAGTATTTTGATTTCATTCCACTTTATAGGCTACTGCTACTACGTTAGAAATATATGAACATATGGTGACACTTTATAACACAGGCCATGATTTACACTGTAACTGTGTTTTATAAATTAGGTACAAATAAGATATTTACCAGTTACTATGGTGACTAAAATGTAGGTGCACAGGGAGAAAACAAGACCACGGGGACCAAGGGAGTAACAGTTGGCCATTTTACAGGAAAATAGAAATAAATTAGTATACTCTTTATCATTCATTTTTCTAAATACTGGGTACCTTTGGGCTACAGTACTGAGCAATATGTGGCTCTTTTGCCCCTCTCCGGTGGCTCCCTGGGCCTTTGACAAAAAAATATGTGAACGAATTACAATTATTTTTTTTTACATTTTAATTACATTTAAACATTTAAATTTAGTATTTAGTGGGGTGTGGACAGGTTTGTTGCTTTTTCTGCAAAGTTTAAGTACCGAATAATCATAAAAAACCTACTGCAGAGTGCCACTCTATGGTAAAGCTTAAAAATGAATGCTCATTTAGACCTAATAATAATGATTGGCTAATTTAGACTTAATGGGCTGTGTTACCTTCATATAACTACTTTGGTCAAAAATGGCTCTGATACCAAAGGTTGCCTTCCCCTCATCTAACTACACCCCACATGGTAGCATGTTGTAAGGTAACATAATTACTGGTACTTGATAGGTTCTCCAGTTTTCCAGTGCTGTACACCATCAGTAATGAGTACAATGAGTACAATCTTAAATACTTAAATGTGTTGCGTCTTTGTCCACAAAAGTATTGGTTTAAATGTGTTAAAAGTGTTTCAAAGTGGTACTACTGCTGTTGCAAAGACAACCATATCGTTTTCCATCTTCCTCAGAGTTTAACCATGGTTTCCACAGTTACTTCAGTTGCTCCAACATCCACCATTTCCCCTACTGGGTGTATTGCAAAAAACACACACTGATTCTCTTTGGCAAGTGGGGATGGTTACCAATAGGTACCGCGGGAAACAAAAGCGCCATCCTCTTCCTGCTTCAGTTTTGCAATGGGTGACACACTTCCTTTGTGCCATTAATCAACCCTTAATTCTTCTGGGAGATTACACCCAGTGGAGGACTGAATGGCACAGTGAAGCAAGGCTTCTACAAACCAGTCTAAATGCTGATGATGTCATTATATGGTATACATACCTATATTTACATCGCATTTTGCATTAACATCTACGTCATACTGATAAGTTAAAAGTAATAACATGTCTATTTCCACCTTAAGTGCTTCATTGGCACTTGATTCATACATTCATCCATACGTCCGCATGTCCCATCTTGTGAATGTGATATCTCAAGAACGTTTTGAGGAAATATTGAATGAACATCCACTTGCACTCAAGGGTAAACTGAGTAGATTTTGGTGGTCAAAAGTCACTGTGACCTCACTGAACATGTTTTTGGTTATAACGTAATAATTATGACAAAATTTCACACGTCTAGTAGAATAAAATGATGAAGTGATGACATCCAAATTTTTTTATACATACAACTTATGAAAAAGAAAAACACTCTACTCCACTTCCACTGCAGAGCAAGTTTACACTGAACATATGTCATGTGTGACACACAGGGCATCTGTTAGCTGGTCAATTCAATGTGACAACATAATGCTCTGCAAAAACACTTATCTGGCCATTAGATAACATCATATCTCAGGAACAGAAGGGGAGACATTTGGTCAGATACCGAATTGGTGACAGTAATCTTGGGTGTCCACCTTGAAACTGTGCTGATTGTATAGATCTCCTGTGCTGCCAGGGGCAAGATGTGTGTGAAGCATCCTACATGTGAGTCTGGACAGACATGAATGTAAACTGTTACTTGACTGGTTGACAGAGGCATACAACTCTGAGGCGGTAATTCCAGTTTCTCATTAACATGGCTGCACACACAGAGGCCGTATATACAGTTGATTAATGGTGATTCACAGTCAGTCTTTTATGGCTGTTAAAGAAACAGACGATTAATTACATAAGATGTGATTCCAACTAAGCTGTATTGTATTATTGAGGGTTTGGCCTTATACTGGTCATATTTTTTATGACCTTTTATTTAATAAGTGTTACAGTAATCAGCTCAGATATCAGCAGCAGTCATAAATCAGTCTGTTAAAATGCCAGCTGCCTGCAGTAACCTCAAACCAACTCTTATCTTCACATCTAATTTATAACACTGTTTACCATCTCAAAAACTCACTGATTGTTTTACCTTCAAACCAACATGACATGAAATTATACCTGAGAATATGATAAGAAAAACTCTCCATCCTTACTTTTACACAATGCTTAATTGTGTTTATTTGTATGTCAGTTTGTCACTTTTATTGCTTCGAGCAGCCACATGATGCCTGGCAGGAGTGTTGTGTCTGATGATCATCTAAGAACAAAGAAGAAAGAGACAGAAGGGAGTGTGTTTTAATTTATGATAATTAAACTGTGATGTATCAGACAAGAAACACACATGCACACGCACACAAACACTCAGTGAGGTAAATTCAGTCAGTGGAATGTATGTATCACTAACTAAACACAACATTATGCAACTGTGACATGTTAACTAGCAGTTAAGACATGTGGAGCTGCAATGTCTGGGTGGAATGTTGAAACACACACACACACACACACACACACACACACACACACACACACACACACACACACACAGACGGTGATGTTGAAATGACAGCACAGGGTGAGATATGTGCAGTTTCCTTGCCAAGATTTTGACGTTTCTCTGAAAAAGATCCGTTGTTTCTCGTTTTAATCAGTTTTTTCTTGCTGGCTGACACAACCCACACAGAGTGCAATGCAAAATAAACCCACCTGAACAGTCACTAAAAAAAAAAAAGCAACCTAGAAATCTTTATTTAGTTTTACTGCTGTCACATGCTCGTTCAACATGTGCAATGGCAGACTGACACAGTAGCAGATGCTGACTGAATAGAAAAATAGTGTGCAATAAAGAATATTAATTAGAATCTGAGTTACAATAAAACTTTCAGAGAAATACAAAGGATACATTTAAAAGGTAAAACATCTCTCATATTTCAAGTGTGTATCAGTTTGGTGTCTCGGCGAGTGATGCAATTTTGAAGTTGTAAAGAGTTGTAAAGAAACTATTCCTTTAACTTTTGTACATGCTTGAATGAAATATGCAAATAGACAGGTGATTTCTGAGAGCCTCGAACATTGTCTGTCAACAGTAATAGTTTACTTAAAATGCTCATGACAATACTGCAGGTAAACACAGACTTCTTATTCCAGGCTTTTACTTGTTATCAGTGTTTCCCATGGTTGTTGTAACTATGTTACGATGAAATGCATAATTTTCTGCACAGTAGAGGTTTTTCCCAAGATTGATAAGCTTGATCACAGGCTGAGTGCAGCCAAAACAAGCTTTCATCATCTTGAATAAAAAAAACTGCTGTTCTCAAAACATACATTTATTCAGGTTAATGTTTAAAGATTCAACGGTTGTCAAGTTAAAGGTACAGTGAGAGGAACAGGTCCAGTACAATCAGGAGCTGACTTTATGGCCTCCATCACCCTCAATTATCCGGGTGCTTCAGGTAAAGTAGCTGCTTATCAGGATTTAGTGCTTTATGAGCTGTCACTGACACCGTTCGACCTTTTGTACTGACCACTTCACTCTCATCTCAGTGCTAGATGTGCTGTTGCACGTCTTTAAACAGAGCATCATTAATGATTACATCCACCTGGATTGCTTTATACACCACATGAAGGATGAAGTAGGTATTTATTGGTGTGTAAAGGTGGGCTGATAGAAACACCCTGCCAGTTGGTCCACAGGATGCTACAGGATGAATTACCATGATTAATTATACTAACTTGTGTGATCCCCTGAGTTGTTTTTTTTTTTTTTAACACCAACCATGAGGTACACGTTGGTGCTTTTGAGTAAAATAACTGTATTGTACAGAAATGGACTGTTCATATGGTTTGACATGAAATTTGGTACAGTCATTCATGTCAATCAATCAATCAATCAATCAATCAATTTTATTTATAATGCCCAAATCACAAATCACAATTTGCCTCACAGGGCTTTACAGCATACAACATCCCTCTGTCCTTTGGACCCTCACAGCGGATAAGGAAAAACTCCCATGTGTCCCTCAAGATGAATTGTGATCACTTGGTGATTCCTCAGAAACCCCCTCCAATGAAAATCAAGTTTTTAATCTTGTTAACATGTCCATATAGTGTTTTTATATGCTGCAAGACATATAATGAGTGAAATAAGCAATCAACGCTGTGGCACGTACATGTCTAATACATTTTTACCAAAGATGGTTTCTGTCATTTAAGGTAGTTTTTAATCATGCTTGTGTGTTCAAGTGCTCATTTTGTAATAAGTTTAGTTTAATAAGTTATGTATTACTATAAAATGGGGCTTTTACAACATGAATGACAACTGTGTGAGCCAATCAGTGGGCTCGCATTCAGCAGCGCTACTCACGATTGGTCAGAGGGGTGTATAGGCAGGACACTTGATACCAAGGAAGTCACTACTGTGCAGACTGATTTTTTTTTCCTACTATGGCAAACGCATGGCTCACCCTACTCTCCCTCTGATTGGCTAGTAGTCATTGCCTTTTTTGTCTCGATTGGTTAGGTTTAGGCACGAGGAATGAGATTGGTTAGTGTTAGTGTAAGAATGTCAGGGTAAGTCAATCGGAGGCAGACTACGACAGAGTAGGGCGGGTCTTGCCTTCGCCATCCTAGGAAAAAAAAACATGCGTGCAGACTCTGGCTCTGAATGATGTCACTAGTGCAAGATGGCAGCAGCCAAATCCAGGATAATTTGGCTTCACTTCTGTACAGTGGGGATAAGTAGGGATGCGTCATCCATCTTTATATACAGTCTATGTGTTACGTACTTAACATTTAGTTGCATACTTAACCCAGAGTGGCATAGGTTAGGTTTAGAAAAAGAAACATGGTGACAACGTACCTTAAAATGACTTGAAGTTCACTTGGTTTCACATGGTCCTGAGCACCAGTCTCCTGGGGGAAAGTCCTGTGTGTAGTGACCCATCTACAGTCTCAACCTGCCTCTTCACAAGGACTACGTTGTTCTTTTCTCTCATCTGTGCATTGATCATGTGACTACAGCCTTCACAATTATGTGGGTTATGCACAAATTACTGGCTCCTGATTACATAGGATATATACACATTTCGGTACATTATTTTTTTGTAGGTATATGTACGAACAGTGCATGAGAACAGCCCGCACAGCCAAGTGTAACTACATATCCATATTTTGTGAGTTGAAAGTTTCACTTTCACTTTAACTTGTCCGAGCCGGCTATCAGGAACAAGGTTTGTTCACCATTAGCCACACATTATTAGCTGCTTGATAACATAGTTAAGGCAAAGGCATGCGTTTTCTATTATCATTTACAAGCAGAGGTTTGTGTGTTTGATGAACAGAGTTGAAGGCGAGCAGATCGTGGAGATAGAGGCAGAGACCAATTTGCATAGGTCCGCGCTTGCTAAATGAGGCGTAGTACACCTCAGTCATTTTAAGGCATGCAGGGATTTTTTTTTTCATTGAAAAACTTTTAAAATATCTAATTTTTATGAACAGATAGGAGTTTTTAGGGCTTTTAACTTTTCATCTTTCCATCATCAAGCAAAAATTTTAATCTAATCCTTGGTAAACATGGCAAACATTCTACTTGAACAATCAGCATGTTAGCATGCTGATGTTTACAGTTAGCTAAGAACAGCCTCACAAAGCCACTGGCATGGATTTTCTCCAGATGGAAAGGAACCAGAGCTTGATAACCTCTGATATCACACACCTTCAAACTACTTATTTATAATCGATATGTAATTAGCACATCCTCAGCTTGAAAATCCCTCTCTAAGGCTGAGTCAGTGTGTTGGCTCAAGGTTGTAGGAGGATACAGTGTATGTGGTGGAGCTCAGTGTTGGGCGGGGCAGGGTGGGGCAGGCCTGAGGTGGAGTGTGGAAGGGTGAACAGATGCCAAGTCAAATAAAACAAAACTCTGGGCAGCGGCACAACCCCTGGCAGTCTGCTCAACCTGGCAGAGAGAGACACACATAAACACACACACACACACACTCTGGACACACACGCTGTACACGTACACTCTGTTTACACACAGCGTAGGCGGCACTCTAGACGGCGGGTGATCCTTCTGCCTTTCAGCTCACTCAACCAAAGAATTAAGAAAATCCTGTGATGCTGAGTTTTAACCACAGTCACGCAAGAAGCCGTTGCTCCTGAATACACAAGATGTTTGTGCCCTTTTCAACCTCTAACAGTGGGAGCCCTGACACTGCAGGTGCACACACATACATATACAAAATCTTAGCTGTTACAACACTGCATAATAACTGAGCCTTCAACACAGGCACACACGAGATGGGCATGTCTGCTCGGTCAAGGAGGGGTTATGTAGCTTAAATAAAATCCACATAAGCATTCAAGAGATCATCACAGATTAGCTGCATAGAGCCTAGGTGAGGCAGGTGATGGTGATCGGCAGGGTGTGGCCGCCTATCAAGCAGTCTTGCAGTTTACCTGCTGATCGGACTCATTAGTGGGCTAGAGGAGGGCGTGTGCGGCTTCTGGGTGTTACGTAAAGAACTTGACTCCCTTTGTTGCTGCTTAATGGAAATCTCCATTCAGCAGCAGTGTTTGGTTTGGATCAAGACTTGAGCGGTCATTAAAGCAGAGTGATCTGTGCTAGAGTTCACTGACAGTATTAATTATAGTCTATAGTTCATAACAATGTGATTCTTTTGTTGATCCCTGTAGGGAAAGTCCTGCCCTCAGCCACAGGGCAGGTCAAAGGGTGTTTACAGAGCAGCATTTCTAAGGTTGTCAAGGAGTCAGTCGCTAAGATACATGTTTTTTTGCCTTTATTTAATTGTGACTGATGACAAAAACTGAAAAGAGAGAGAAAATTAGGACATTTAAACCCTCAGGATGCTCCGCGCTCCATTAAACTTACAGTATGTAAGTATGTGTCAATCCTGACACATTCCACGTAGGCTAACCCCGACTCTAGCCTATTTTAGAGTGTTAACTTGAGTTGCATGCTCCATCTGACATTCAACCCAGGAGAAGCAGAAGTTCAGTGTAAATGGTATGGCCTGGGCTCAGGTTAACCCTGGGTTAACAATAGTTCGATTCCCACTGCACTAAAAACCTGCATCAGGCTGTTTAATGCAATGGGAAACGTTTTAATTAGCATTCACACCCAGGTCAAATGACTGCAGTAGTCACGGGTTTTTATTACCTCAGGCTCCGATCGGCATATCTGGAAACACAACACCTGAGTGAACGCGCCAATTTTAGCTCCATACTGGCAAGATGCAATGACGAGCCACAACAAAAAACACTGTCGGTCTCCACCCAAGTAGTGCTCAATAATGTTCCAAATAAGTCTGCACCGAGTTTGAAAGAGAGACTGAATAAGTAAGAGATATATAAAAAGTAATAATCACCATAAATTTTTATAGGCCTCCATGCTCCTCTCTACTGTTTACCTCTTCTCCTCACTGTTAGTGATGTTGAACACCAAAAAAACCCCCCAACAACAACAACAAAAAACCACTCACAGAGAAGCATAATTGCCTGCTGCAGAGCTGTGTACTCAGCTCTGGTCTACTTGCCTATTACAGCCTATTTTAGCAGGTTTACCCACGTACAAAAAAACCATGTACATGCGCACATTTTGGTGGGGGTAAATGGGTGTGTGAAAAGGGGTAAGTTAGCTGCTGCATCTGGAAACAGCACTAATGAGTGTCCCAAAAGATGGGTGGTATAATATCAAATCAATGAGCTGGAACAAGCTAACCCACTTAAAGACACTTCAGTTGGATGAAAATTCTCGGTGGCTATTTGTCACCGGGAGCGACCTGTTTCACATTATATGCAGTCATTTAACCCACTGTTAATATTAAAAACATTGATCTGCTTTAAAGGATAGATCGGATTATTTGAAGTGGGGTTATATGAGGTAATTATCCAGAGACAGTATATTTCATACAGCAGATGTCAGTCAGCACGCCCCTTGTCGCGCCCTCTTGGTACTGCCTGGCTGATGTAAAGGTAGGGAGGTGAAATACACTGTTATAAATGCTTTTTGGTGGGACTTTTTTTAAGGTGACTAAAATGCACTTTGCTGCTGACCCCATCCACAGCAGTACATTGCTTAGCTTTTGGGTCAGTGCTCCAGTCTGCTTCTCCAAACTGGGGGCATGCTGACTGACATCTTCTGTATGTAATACACTAACTATGGAAAAGTACCGCATAGAACTCTACTTCAAAAAATCTGAACTATCCTTTAAGTATGTTGTTTCCTGTAATTCAACCATAGAAACACTAAACTCTGACGATAAGTATGAGGAACAGAATAAGGACACAGCAGGGTGGACATTAGCCAGTGGAGAGGCTTTAACTCCGTTGCTCTTGTTCAGAGATAACGTCTTACAGTAACTGTGTGAAAATTTTGCCTTTGTAAAATGTTACCACCGCTTCAGCACTTTGTTTTTCAAATACAAGCTGGTGGCTTTACCATGATTTAATGGCACATTAAAATGTATAAAATATCCATAATGGACTTCATCATAGTTATTTTGGTTAGTTATGATCATGCGCTCACACAAAAACATGCTGATAAAAAGGCTTCTCCACCCTGACCAGCTGGTTGATTAATGGGTGCACTCAGAGGTCCTCAGACAGGTTTAGGAATGTTAGGAGAAAAAGATCTTGTTGGGAGCTCTGTGTAATCGTATACTCCTGTTACTGTGAGCTGAACTTTAAGGAAATGCAGTCTTCCGCATAACAGAACAAAGAAACCATCACCTGAAAGACCTAGGGAATTTAGCAGTGAAGTGTTTGTGCACACAGTCCATGATTAGTATGTTTTTAATGTGATATAGTCGTGATGCTCAAATCTGAGGATGCTTTTTCAATCATTTTTCAAGTTAAAATCCTCATATTGGTGAGCTTCTGTTTCAGTGTGTATCTGACTTTCTTGGCTGAGTTTCTGCTGTTGTTGCCTTTTCTGTTGTGTACACACGTATGCATACTAACAGAGCCACAACTTGCCCAGACATGCCTTTTCCTCAACCTCAGGAGGAGTTCCTGGAAACAAACGCATGTCTGTGTTTTAAATACTGTGTATGGTATACTTCCCATACGCTTGAAACCTTATATCAAGCACGTAGCATTCAAAGTGACTGGCGTGTTTAGACAGGAGGTACAATCTACACCATCTTTAATGGTCTGACACCTGACCTGGCACATGTGAGTCTGCACTGTATGCAGGTAAACACACACACACACACACAAAAAGAAAACTTGCTTCAGAGGTGTTGAAAGGATATGAAATGTATTTGAAAGTACAGGATAACAATAATAGCAATAATCAATTAAAACAAAACTCATGTGCAAGGAGAGTCAGGAGTAAAAGCAAAATATCTTTACAGTGTAAATCAACAGATTTGTTGCCATCAGTGAAGCACACTGACACACATTTAGACACTCACATACAGACACACCAAGCTGCAGCTTGGGTTAAATTCAGTGTGTTGAATACAGTAAATGACTCCCAGCTGACAGATTGTCTCAACAGCAGAGGTTTTTCTATTTGAAGTTTCAGACAGAAGTGTGTTTTGAAGTAATTCATTGATCAGTAAAAGTCTGTACTTCCCCTCCCTAGGAAGGCACAGCTACTGTTTGAAAGTTTTCTGCTGAAGCTGCAACTAGTTCCCTTTCCACACAGATGGATCGACGTGTATTCAAAGGTGAAAAAACAGGATGTGAAATGGACTGGATTTATTGTGTTACTCTTCCTGTGAGCCACTGTTACTAAGGTTTAAATCGCACAGGATCAGGAAACAAAAACGTGGAAGACCAGAAATATGGAGGAGGCGGAATCAAAAATAGTTCACCTTTGACCTCTGAATATGAGCACCACCATCTAAGATCTGACATCATTTAGCTTACATCATATTCAACTTACACAGTAGAAAAACAAAAAAACACTTTGTCATGAAGTTCACTTCACCCGTCCCTTCATCTCACTTTCTCGTCACACTTCTCTCCTCTTTGGAAACATTTCATCTTTGTATCACTTATGTGTAATCAATAACATGTTTCGGGATCTGATTCTTTGTTCGAGCTTGTTTTATAATAATAAGGACATTCTTTGGCTTTTTTAGCCTCGTTGAATCGGATACACGAGTGAAGACACTCACACACATTCAAAGACGCAAACATACATACAGGTGCAAATGTAACTGTTTTTGTTTTACAGTGGAGGCCCAGTGGGACAGTGCTACCTTTGGGAGTTGTTGTTCAAATCATCTCTTTACATTAGATGTTTTGGAATAATACTCAAGGGTGTCATCCTATATTTTTCTCTCTTTTAACCTCTTCCCCATTTTTTCATATTTCCTTTCTTCTCCTCTCCGTTTTAGGTCCAACTATGTCTGTGTTCCCTCTTTTTATTAAAACATTCTGGAGGATAAAGGTCGAGGTGGGGAGTCATCTTAACGTCTCACTCAACCCCCCCTCCCTCGGCCTTCCACACCACTCTGGTCGACCCTTCCATTTGGAAAATTATTAGGTGCAGCTATGAACCCTCTGGAAGAACCAAAGGGTGGGGAAGGGAGTCTACAGTCCTGTTCGCTGTGACCCTGTGTCTTTCAGAGGGTGGGGGGAGTGTGTGTCCATCAGGGGTGGTGTGTATGCCGAGGCTGGCGAGGAGGTCCTGGAGGCGTGTGACGGTGCTCACTAGCTGCTTCTTCTCTTCCTCCAGTGCAGAAACGTGCTCCCTCAGATGGCTCTCCGACTGGGCCAGAGCCTCTACCCGGCCCTCCAGGCTGCAGACGCGGGCGTGTGACACCTGATGAGAGAGAGAGTGATGGTTGAAATGACTCTCATTCAAAGAGAAGGAAGCTTGTTTTTTTTTTTTTTTTAATATTTTTTGGGGCGTTTTAGCATTTAATTGATAGGACAGTGTGAAGGGGGGAGAGAGAGGGGGAAGGACATGCAGCAAAGGGCCACAGGCTGGATTCGAACCCGGGCCGCTGCGGCAACACCCTTATACATGGGACTCCTGCTCTACCACTAAGCCACCGACGCCCCGGAAGCTTGTTTTTTTAATGTGAGTGAGTGTACCTGCAGCTCCTCAAGCAGGTCGAGGTTCTGCTGTCGGAGGCTCTGATTGGTCCTCTCCAGCTGTGCAGCTCGCTGGTGTTGGTTGAGGGTCGGGGGCGTGTCCAGCAGCTCATCCTGCAGCACGTGGTACTCCACCTCGTAGGCCTGGA
This sequence comes from Epinephelus fuscoguttatus, assembly GCF_011397635.1. Lineage (NCBI taxonomy): Eukaryota > Metazoa > Chordata > Actinopteri > Perciformes > Serranidae > Epinephelus > Epinephelus fuscoguttatus. The sequence goes on along the minus strand of NC_064754.1, from coordinate 41,045,133 downwards.
GCTGCTTGCACACGTCCATCTGACAAACCTAATGGACACAGATAATGTTTACCATGTGCAACAACAAAAAAATCCTAACATTTATTCTTCTAGTATTCTTTTAGCAACTCTTCATTAAATATTTCACATCTTAATATTAGAGGACAATCTATTTTTTTTTTAAAAAATGTGATCAAGTTGAAAATATGCAATATATCTAGACTCTTTTTGCCTTTTCCCTCTTCTTGTTTTACTTTGTTGTTATTTCTTACTTCCTGTTTTTCACATACTGAGTGTGTGGAGACTTGTATAACACATCATTTAACACAACCTTTCTCAAGGTTAAAGAGAGTCATAACTGAGTCTTTGTTTCCTACATATGACACGAGAACCTTCTTGGTTATGTAATACTGATGGTTAAACTACTTAATATCAATGTTGGTGGATGGGACATGGGCCAAACTTAAAGCTCAAATTACATATCGAATACATTTTTCCGAAAGACAGTTTCTGTCATTTTAGTTTGCTCTCATCACCCTATTGTTTGGTCAACTGTTCATTTTTCTAAGTTTGGTTTTAATTAGTTATTTGATGCTATGAAAAGGGTGTTTGACGTTATGATTGACAGCTATATCTGCCAATCAGTGTGCTCGTGTTCAAAGGCGCTGCACGCAACTGATTGTATGGGTCTACGAGTGGGAACTCAATACCCCAGAGTTCACTACTGCATACACCCTGGCTCCAAATTACGTCACCAGTGCAACATGGCAGCAGCTGTATCCAGGATATTTTGACTTCACTTTTGTCCAATGAACATTTAACGTTCAAAAAACACTGTATATTCCTCAAACGCTCTGTGCTGTAACACCAGATCACCCTCTCTCTGAGACGCTCCAATTCTAGCGCCTGTCTCCTAAAGCCCCTCTCTTGGAAAAGCCCAGTCTGCCAAGTCTCCCGTATCTCTGTGTCTTTGGACAGTCATTGCAGCCTTGGGAATGACTGTAACGGAGAATAGCAGCACTTTCTACCATAAAAAAATCACTAATAAAATATTTTAAACACAACTGGACATGTTCCAGCAGGAATATTATCTGGAATTAGGAAGAGATTTACAACATCAGCTACCAAGATAACATGTTTCCCTGATGTTAGCATGCAGCTACATGTAGCAGTGTGCATAATGTAAACACTTGCAGAATTGTGTCTGGAGGAAATAACCATATAAAGAAATCTGTCACAAGCTGATGCTCACAGGGATTACTTTTACATACATTTACCTTACGTTACCTCATTATCTTCAACTTTGGCCACGTTCAATCCTGAACATCTGATACTGTAACAGTATATGTATGAGAGAAAATAAAGAGAAGCATCATAGCTCCCCGTTAAGGACATTTTTTGTTCATAAAGCAGCCATGAACCAGATTTTATTTTTTATTTTAGTTTAGAAAGACAATTTAAATCACTTGATTTAGAAATACAAGCCAACAGAAGCGTACCAGAACAGCTTCTTTACTGCACAACTATGGCAAGCCCAGAAGGTCAAGTTGTTATTAACAATCAGGTAGTAGTAACACGGTAATAAGATGAGCATTTGCCTTTGTTTTCTCTTCCAAATAAGCTTGGCTAACCTGTGGGTTTGTTTTAAACTGTGTTTTTTATAGCAATGCTACAGTGTTCAGATAACAGAATTCTAACTTCTGAGTACAATGTTGTCATTACTGATACAGAAGATTGGAATTTTTTTCCTTTCCATGTCACAAATGGAAAGACTAACCCTAACCCCTAAGACAAAAGACTGTTGTTGTCTTGAACCTGCAAGTTTCATATTCCATATTCCTATTTCATAACAGAAAACAAACAATGAAAACATGTTTTGTGTACACAGCTCCACACATACTGTGAGTACACTCCCTCTTCCTTTTTTGGTGAAACTGTGAGTCACACCGCAGTAAATGTATAGACAACCTGACGTTGATAAGTGGCACCTGAGGGAAAACACCAGCAGGCTAGAGCATGACTCAATGCCCTTTTGCAATTGAATGCAAATGATATGGTAAATGCATACTTTGTAAACTATAGAGTACCTCGATAACATCTGTCTATACACGTGTGTGACTCATCACATCTCAAGCCAATTGACAATCTGCATTATGACCAACATCAATGGCAAATGTTACAGCTTGACATCAGCTTACATTGGACTGACTCATACAAACAATATTACTCAAGAAAGTGTTTTATAACTGTTTGGTTACTGGACTTGTGCCTGATGTTATTGACATACGGTAGTTTCCCTGTTTGTCACCACAAACAGTGATGCATGAGGTGAAGGTTAAATTACTCAACTGACACTCCACCCATCTGCTACCCTAATCAGCAGTGTAAGGCGAAGGTGTGGTTCACAGATAGCATCTGTCAACCAAGCAGAATATCATTCTCCATTTTTTTCCCCCCGTCATAAAGCACTTATAGTGTCTCTTTATCAACACCATGAGTTGTATAATCTTTTGATGAAACACATCTTTTTTAAGTCTTGCCTGTATTTTATTTTGTTGTTTGTGCAATGTTATTTTTTTGTTATTTTATTAAGATACTGTATGCTTTTATTCATTTACTTATATTCTTTTTTATTTCTCTATTTGATCATGTTTTATTTGATCACACCTCGGTTTTATTTAATCTTTTTTTGAAGCACTTTGGTCAGTGTTTGTTGTTTAAGGTACGTGTAGTAGACAAAGGGAAGAAAAGACTGTTGAGCACATTTAGGGCCTGTTCACACACTGACATGCGTTCTGGGTTATGGGATCACAGGTGGACAGCTCTAAGTACAAGCGTGAATGCACCCAGTGCTACCTAAATGGACACTGAGATCCAATCGTGTTCAGACCACATTCGGAGATGCATATGTCTATTGTTTTTCTAAGTGTTTACGCTATTGTGTCCTGGGCCACATTGAAGGACCACCTACTCCGCTCACGTCCTCTGTGTAGGGACAAGTACGTAATTTGCTCACCAAAAGTGTTGTTCTAAAGTGCGAAACAACAAGGAGAAGCCACAACAATAAAAGAAAAAGAAGGAATGATTAGGCTTGCCTTCAACTAGCCAAGAAATAGACCATGTCTGTATTGTTTTGACTTTGCCTGTGTGCCACTGCCACGGTCTTCACAAACTTTTTCTCTTTCTTCAGGGTTAGTGAACTTCTTGTTCTTCTAATTTAGGGCAGACTAGGCACAGGAAGTGCATTATTTTTAAAAACAACACCACGTTTATTTTTTTTACGAATGAAAATAATGTATATGTTTATTTGCATATAAAACGGGAAGTGACATCTGATCACAAGTTGTCACTTGAGACACAAACAGAGACGCATCCGAATGCGAGGTGTGAGACAGACAGACTAGAGCTGTCCACTTGTGATTGGATAACCCAAGATGCATGTTAGTACCAGGTGTAAACAGGGCCTTAGTAAAATCATATACTTTTCTTAAACAAGCTACAAGAGGTTATCAGGTCACCGACACACTTGGTTACTTAACCTTTGAAAATTCATTCAACCTCTCAAAATTTGACAAGAGTTAGGAATCGCTGCTGATGTTGAAAAGTCTGGTGATATTCTGTATTTAATGAAAGATGCTGCCAGGTTATATTAGACACACACCAAAAACTAAAAGTCAGGTATTTTCAGTCTATGCTTCAATATTTACCAGTCTTTATAAATCTGAGAGTTCCCTAACTTTCTTGAAGTACACTCTTAAAACATTCACTGGACTACTCCTTTCACCTTTGGCTGGCAACAGTCCCCAACAAATCCACTAATCACTCCTGTTTGTGTAATCCTTGACTTAAACTGCAGAATGCAGCTGTTTGAGAAATTACTAAGCTTTTCTAAAAAAAAAAAATAAAAAATAAAAAAAATGAACCTATATATTCATCACCCATTTTAAAGGATTTATGCTTTCAGCAGAAGCAACTGGAAAGGGAACCTGGAAAGCATTAGAGGACGGACCACCTCATTGTTGGTTTTGGTATTTTCATGGGATTTGGTGACAATATGAAAAATGTAAAAGTAATGCCTGACTCATTCTTTAGCAACGGCTAGACCACATTTTCTTGCTTTCCCAGAATATCACCAACAATAGGATGGAATACAATTCAAACACTTTACATTGCATTGTATCCTAATAGGGGCAGTCCAGTGATTAAACAGGCAGTGACACATTATTGGCTGTTTCTTATTCTAACCTGGTTGATGGTTTTCTCCATCTGCACCAGGCCGAGGTTGGGCAGCGTGGTCTTGATGAAGTCCACTATGGACTCCAGGCTCTCATGCTGCAAGATCAGAGGCTTGTGGCTCCCCAGCAGGCTCAAGGCCACTTTAAAGATGACCTCTGACCCCTGCAGGAACAACATATCTGACAAAGAACAAACAGGAGTCAAGAGGTTACACATAAGAAAGAGAAATAATTGGTTGGAAAGGCCCTGACATGACAGCTTGGTTTTTTTTTAAAGTTACATAAATAATGACAGACGCTTAAAGCGCAGCTTATTGTGTTGATTGGTAATTTAAATGGTTTTCTAAATGATAAAGGCTTTGACGTCAATAAAAAGGTTTAAGCAAACATAAATATATGCCAGAGACTGAGTAGGTGTGTATTTGTATGCGTGCTTTGAATGCAGCAGGGTGGAGTAAGGGCTAGGCAGGACTGCATGAGATCATACAACAGATTAAGGAATGGGAGTGGAGTTGTGGAGCCCCACATACTGTATGATATCAAAGATTTCACAGTGCTATGATGATGCCCCCTCACTGCAACACACACACATATGCACACTTAGACACAGACAATCTCATGCACACTTAGGCGCACACACAAAGACACACACTTAGACACACACAGTGTTATGCTCAGATGAGCACGAGGAGCCAGAGAGTCTGGTTCAGTGACTGAGCACCGTGTAAGAAATTAGGCATGAAAACAACAGTAAGGAAGGAATGAGGGAGAGAAAAAGACGTATAGCAGGGGGCTGTGGGTGTGATGGTATTTACACAAATGATAAATGGTCACGTTAGAGGAAAACAACAGCCTGCGCCTGACAAACAAAGACTTTATCTCAAATGTGTTTGTGTGTACGTGACTCCCTTTTGTAGACTTCATTCCAAGGAATCATCAAACTGAAGTTTATACTTTAACATAATATGATGCCACTCCCATTTTCTTTTCCCCATTGCCAAACTTATTACATTCCTTGTATGTAGTTTGCTTTCTACACCTTCTATTTCCTCCTCTTTTGCCAAGTCCTTCAATCATAGTTTCCTTATTTTCATCCACCTCTTTCTTCCCCCTTCTTACATCACTCTGGGTCCAAGATCTAATGAGGAAAGTTGACTGGGGAGTGGAGACAATTCTCCCCCGGCCGAACATCCTGCTCCTGTCCTACATCTATACTGTTGAAGAAACAGTGTAGAGACCAAGTAAAACAAGAGTGTGGTCTATAAGTGCAGATACATGTGCAGCACTTAAAGCTTACCGAAGACTCTGGCCACGAAGCCGAGGGGGAAGTGCGAGGCGAAGGCGGTGAGAAACCAGGGGGTGGCATATAAGCTGGGTCCGATCTCCTGCTGCTCTAGGTGGCTGTAAAGATCCCTGTGGTAGTCGTGGAGCAGTCGTGACAACTGGTACATCTGAATCTGATATGAACAACATACCAAAGATTGTTTTACATATTGTATTTTTCATACATGGTTTTAAAGTTGGATTTGTTGCACATAAAGAGGTTATGGACTCCTACAAACTTGACAACATAAGCATTCTAAATGGGTTCTCTTGTATTTCCTGTTAAAATGTTTTGCAGTGTTTGTGAATGACAGAAAGCTGACAGAAAGTAAAATTAGACCCAAGATATTGCCTTCCAGTGAAACAGTCCACAACTACAACTGCCTAATACATTTCCATTATGCAGCAATAATGTGCTGCAAATGAAAAATTGTGCTACAGAAAGCCAAAATAAATACATTGACAGCAAACAGACATGATGCATAAGCAAAAACTCAAAAACCCTGAAAACAACTGCTGCAGAAAAACGCTGCATATCCATAGACTGTAAAAATAATAGATATAGCTACTGTGATGTCACCCACTGGTTTGTGGACTCCCATTTTCAACCAGAGCTCAGCATTTCAGCTGTTGCCACTTTGTTTTTTTGGTGTCAGAAGTGACCATTATTTTGGTTAGAGGCTGGTGCTGTGAAGGATTGAGGGGTGAATTTGAGTGAGGAGCCGAGGACACTATCAGCAGACAGCCTGTCACTCTAAGCCTCAATTAAAGTTAACAGGTGATTTATATAAAAATTCATCCCCCATACGGTTGTCATGAATGTTGAAATTAACTACGGAGACTCAAACTGTTTATTGTGCCAGGCTGTAAACATGTTTATTTCTGCTGTAAAGTTGGACATTTTAACATGGGGGTCTGTGGGGATTGATTGGCTTCTAGAGCCAGCCTCAAGTGGCCATTAAAGGAACTGTAGTTTTTGACACGTCCATGACAGTCTTGCCTAAGGTTGCTGATTGTGCATATCCTGTCAACACAACGGTAGTTCTCCAGGCCTCTAGGTGGAGCACTAGGTGGAACAGTTTGATTTTAGACCCAAGAGAGAGAGAGACAGAGAGAGAGAGAGCGAGAGAGAGAGGGGGGGAAACCAGACAAGAGACTGTGATTGTATTTGAAGCAGCAAGAAAAGTGGAGTAAAGAGGTGACGTGAATATAAACGTTATCTTTTTACATTTGGCCTTAGTCTTTTAAAATATTACAATATAATAATCTAATGCTTGCTCCCTAAATCTGTTACTCTTAAAATATAATATTGTTTGTTCTTGACTTTGAGCATCGTTTCTGTATTTGCAGTGCCTTTGCTGTTAATGTATTTGTTCTGGCTTTCTGCAGCATGGTTTTCCATTTGCAGCACGTTTCAGTTGTTGTTTTTGGATTTTTCTATGTGTTCTTGAACTGGTATCGTAATGAAAAAGTTCAGTTGTAGCTTGTTTGCCCTTGTTTACCAATACAGAAGCCTCCCACTGTTTCTCTCCATCACAAAGTGAATGAAACACTGCAAACACAAAAGCTATTGGATATACTGTATAATTCAAGCACGAGACAGTCTGATCATGTACAGTGCGTACGTCTAGTGTTGCAGTAATTCTATCAGAGGGGGAAATCTGATGCTAAATTATAATTCAAATCCTACGCCATGGGTATATATGGTGGGACTCCCGTTATTGCTTATTGTTTTTAATGTTTGTGTCCACCTTGTGTTTGTGTGTACGTGTGATTATGCTGCTGCCTGTCTTGGCCAGGACACTCTTGTAAAAGTGATTTTTAATCCCAATGAGTTTTTTCCTGGTTAAATAAAAAAAAAATAAAAAAAAATTGCCCTCCATCAAGTATAAATCCAGTTAAATTTCCATGTTAACCACGCACCAGTGACCACCTTTCAATCAATCTAATGGTGTCACTTTGTGATAACATAAAAATGTAAGCTGATCGTTGAGATTCTGAAAGAAGAAAGGAGGAACGAGATGCATCACGTTTCAAATATATATAATAGACTGACTGATGAATGGATGTATAAAAAGATGGTGACCTGCAGCCCTGACTTTGATGTAATTAAAGTATGTGAGTAACAGAGAGAACTGATCCAGATTAAGGTGTGAAGAGGACAGTGACAGATACTGTGAATGTGTGCTACACATGTGGGACAAAGAGACTCTGTGTGAGAGATTTACCTGCAGGATGATCATGTCAGGCCTGTACTGTTTGCGGAGCCCCACGTCATACATCAGAAATTTGAGCATGTTGAAGGCGTCCTCTTCCCCCATGTGTAACAGCAGCACTCCCGCAATGAAGGACAGGCCCTGGCAGTAGCCCACCTACAATAACAACAATAACAAACTTGACGTCTACACAGACAAGGAGGGGGAAAAAGCTTAAGTCTTAAAGACAGCTGACAGTTCCATTTAGTCCATCGAAAGAGGGGGAGAGAGACGCCCAAAAAGAAAGTGAAAGAAAGAATAGTAACATAAGAATTACATGATACCTCGGGGTCCAGCAGCGAGTAGGCTTTCAGTATATTATATAGAGACAGCTGTCCTGCCCCTAGCTGTGCTTGGAAATATGGATGAGTTGGAAAAGTGCGACCTGGGAGCAGAGAAAAGAGCGAGATATTATCTATATTGCAAAAACATCTGCACTGTTTATATTTAGAAAGAAGTGCTGCAGCAGACTATTTGATGTCTGAGATCAACCTGCTACAACAGTCTTGATAGATTTGATCTATTTGATTTCATCTGACATACTCCTGCAAAGAATCTGAGTGAACTTTCCATAAGAGACCTTTGGGTGTGTACATTTGTTCGAATGAAGCATGTAAACTCCGTTAAACTTTGCCTTAGGGCGTGAGACTTCACACATTGCTGTTGATGTATAAAAAAAGGAGCTCAGTGCACGCACATGTGTCGACTCATTCCGAGTTGTCATGCTTACAAACATATTCATGAAAATGCTCGGCCCAATGCAAAGACAGTCTACCCTCCTTCAGAAGCTTAACATGTGACAGTGGATGGGACGTGTGCCTTGACAACATAATGACCCGGAATCTGTAAAAGAACATTCTTAACGTGGATGGGCTGATAAATGGCAGGTGTTTGTGTTCTGGAACTAAGAACTTTCTTGACTTAGTGTGTGACAGTGAGGCTTTGGAGAAGACAATGACGAGCTGCGTGAGTGTGTATGTGTGGAATGTGCTGTGGGGGCTTTATGTTTGTGAACATAATACCACGACTACCTCCCCTGCCTGAAGGAAAGTGTATGTGTGTGTGTTTGTGTGTGTCTGAATGTAAAGTGTGGGTGTGCTGAACTTCAAAATCCTAAATTGTAAACCTTTATCCTCTGCATAACTCATATATACTGCGCACTTGCTTGTTTACGTGAAGTCAGGCCGCCTTGAGTTGCAGTGCATTTTCTATCTGCAAACCTCTTTGCTGCTTCAGTCTCATAAACACTGTGCTTATATCCTACAGGACATAACACCTTTACACTGGGCCCAGCTAGCAAACTGTCACTGTATGTGCTGTTACCTCTGTCCCCACCCTGATATTTGATGTAGGGTGAATAACATGACAGTCAGATGAAAGATACAGGGTCAACAGCAAAAACAAGGGAGGTTAAGTGTTACAGGGATGAATGTGTGGGTGGATGTGTGTATATATATGTATGTGGGTGTTGTGTGGGTGGGGTGTAGGTACTGTGTGTGTCTATGTATCTGTGTGGGTTTTTGGGTGGGAGGTGTTGGGTACATTTGAGGGTGAAAGCGTTAAATTGAGGTTTGAGACACTGTAATGTTCTCTGTGTAGGGTTACTGCAGAGTTCACTGAATTAAAGGGGAACTCCACCTAAATTAAGAATTCCAATATGTTATTTCCATGGCTGAGGGAAGTTCAATCGATATCTCTGAACATGAGCTACTCTCTCTCAAAGCCAGAACCAGAGAAGTCAGTCTCAAACTTGTGATGTCATAGCGTAAAGTCTGGAGCTGCTCCATAAACATTGAATGGATGACTGACTTTGTGGACCCACTGTGCGTTTGTTTTCTTTTTTATACCCAAATAAGGCTTTCTTCAATTCAAGTGTTCTCAGTTCTCAAACAGACTAGAATTACCACCTCACGCTTGTATGCCTCTGCAAGCCAGTCAAGTTGCAGTTACAATTTACATCCAGATCTGTCCAGATTTATTTGTAGTCATGACAGCTGACAATGCATCAAATACGAACGTTGATACAAAGAAGCTCCAAATTCTAAAGCGTGGATGCTTCACAGACATCTTCACAGCTGTAAAATCTAATATATATTTAGATTGCTTCTCCCCAATTTCTCTTCAAGAATTGACTGCAGTGATTTCTTCATCCAAATCATCAACGTGTCTCTTAGACCCCATCCCAACTAGGCTACTTAAGGAGGTCTTACCTATAGTTAACACTCATATATTAGATATGATCAATATATCCTTATTAACAGGCTATGTACCACAGTCTTTTAAGGTAGCTGTAATTAAACCTCTACTAAAAAAGCCCACCCTGGATCCAGAGGTGTTAGCCAACTATAGACCAATATCTAATCTTCCCTTTATGTCAAAGATCCTTGAGAAAGTAGTCGCAGACCAGCTGTGTGATTTTCTCCATGATAATAATTTATTTGAGGAATTTCAGTCAGGATTTAGAGTGCATCATAGCACTGAGACAGCACTAGTTAAAATTACAAATGACCTTCTGATTGCTTCAGACAAAGGACTCTTCTCTGTACTTGTTTTATTAGATCTTAGTGCGGCGGTTGACACAATTGACCATCAAATTCTGCTGCAGAGACTGGATCACTTAATTGGCTTAAAAGGTTCAGCACTGAGCTGGTTTAAATCTTATTTATCTGATCGTTTTCAATTTGTTGACGTTCGCAATGAACCATCCTTACGTACTAAAGTTTGTTTTGGAGTTCCGCAAGGTTCTGTGCTTGGACCAATCCTGTTTACTCTATATATGCTTCCGTTAGGTAACATCATTAGAAATCACTCTATAAATTTCCATTGTTATGCGGATGATACTCAGTTGTATTTATCAATGAAGCCAGAAGAAAGCAATCAATTAACTAAACTCCATAATTGCCTTAAAGACATAAAAACTTGGATGAGCACCAATTTCCTGATGTTAAATTCAGACAAAACTGAAGTTATTGTTCTTGGCCCCAAACAACTCAGAGACTCTTTATCTGATGACATAGTTTCTCTAGATGGCATTGCTCTGGCCCCTGCCACTACCGTAAGAAACCTCGGAGTAACATTTGATCAAGATTTGTCTTTTAATTCTCATTTAAAGCAAACCTCACGGACTGCATTTTTCATCTGCGTAATATTGAAAATTAGGCCTATCCTGACCCGAAAAGATGCAGAAAAATTGGTCCACGCTTTTGTTACCTCAAGGCTGGATTATTGTAACTCTCTATTATCAGGTAGCTCTAGTAAGTCCTTAAAAACTCTCCAGCTAATTCAGAATGCAGCAGCACGTGTACTAACAGGAACTAAGAAACGCGATCATATCTCTCCTGTTTTAGCTTCTCTGCACTGGCTCCCTGTAAAATCCAGAATTGAATTTAAAATCCTACTGTTAACTTATAAAGCTCTAAATGGTCAAGCTCCGTCATGTCTTAGAGAGCTCATAGTGCCTTATTATCCCACCAGAACACTGCGCTCTGAGAACGCAGGGTTACTCATGGTCCCTAAAGTCTCCAAAAGTAGATCAGGAGCCAGAGCCTTTAGCTATCAGGCTCCTCTCCTGTGGAATCATCTTCCTGTTACGGTCCGGGAGGCAGACACCGTCTCCACATTTAAGACTAGACTTAAGACTTTCCTCTTTGATAAAGCTTATAGTTAGGGCTGGCTCAGGCTTGTCCTGTACCAGCCCTTAGTTAGGCTGACTTAGGCCTAGTCTGCCGGAGGACCAATATAATACACTGGGCCCCTTCTCTCCTTCTCTCTCTCTCTCTCTCTCTCGTATCCTATTACTGCATCTAGCTAACCCGGCCATTCTGGATGTCACTAACTCGGCTTCTTCTCCGGAGCCTTTGTGCTCCACTGTCTCTCAGATTAACTCATATCACAGCGGTGCCTGGACAGCGTGACGTGTGTGGTTGTGCTGCTGCCGTGGTCCCACCAGATGCCTCCTGCTGCTGCTGCCATCATTAGTCATTAGTCATACTTCTTCTGTTATTATACACATATGATTATTGTCACACATGTATACTGCCAGGTATTAATACATACTTTCAACATATTGTACCGCAGTAACCAGAACTATAACTATAATATTATTACTTCCATTAATGTTGTTGTAAGATACTGTCATTACCTGCATATCTCTCTCTCGCTCTCTCTCTCTCTCTCTCTCTCTCTCTCTCTCTCTCTCTCTCACTGTGTCATATGGATTACTGTTAATTTATCATGTTGATCTGTTCTGTACGACATCTATTGCACGTCTGTCCGTCCTGGAAGAGGGATCCCTCCTCAGTTGCTCTTCCTGAGGTTTCTACCGTTTTTTTTCCCCCGTTAAAGGGGTTTTTTTGGGGAGTTTTTCCTTATCCGCTGTGAGGGTCTTAAGGACAGAGGGATGTCGTATGCTGTAAAGCCCTGTGAGGCAAATTGTGATTTGTGATATTGGGCTTTATAAATAAAATTGATTGATTGATTGATTGATCTTTAACTGAGCAGCAGATTCTTACAATCACCACCGTTTCAAGGTGGACTCACAAGATAAGTGTCACCATTTCAGTGTTATGATGTTGAGTAATAGCCAGAAAAGTGTTTTTGCAGAACATTATGATGTCACAGTAAAGCTGACCTTTGACCTTTGGATATAAAATGTCTTAACTTAATTTTATACATTTGTGTGAAATTTTGCATACTTAGTGTATGGATTCTTGAGTTGCAGCCAAAAACATGTTTTGTGAGGTCACAGTGACCTTTGACCACCAAAATCTAATCAGTTTATCGTTGAGTCCAGGTGGAAGTTTGTGCCAAGTTTGAGGAAATTCCCTGGAGAACTTCTTGAGATATTGCGCTCATGAGAATGTAATGGACAACCAAAAACCCTGCTGTCCCTGGCTCAAGTGTCCATTTAATCAGCTGAAGCTGCTTCACTGGTCACAGAAGCCAAACTGGCAAAAAGGCATCGTGCAGCTTTTCTCCATTTTTATGCAGCTGATCTGTTTTTCTTCTCCACAGCCCTCCAACAGGTAAAAACTACACAGAACTTTGTAAAAAACAATTAGAATCTGTTTAAAAAGGATTCCAATTAAAACCTCATTGTACCAGAGGTAATGTGAAGCAGCAGAGCAACCTTGTATGTATTTTTACATTTCACATTAAATCAGTCGAATTAATTCTTGCATCATGTTATTAAAAGGATCCAGTTAATGAATTCAGTGACAGTTAATATAGCCTACGCTTCCAAACCCTGCATAAACAACTGCATTATCACTTGGCAAAACTCAATACACACACAGTGAAGCTGGCAGCAACCGCATGCTACAGAGGCGGAGCTGGTGTAGTAGGTAAGAAAGCCCGCTCTGCCACCACCTATATGAGGAGTTGCATCAGTGCCTACAACAGGTTAAAAAAAACCCCTCCTAATTCTGCTGGGGACTTTTTAATACCCTCTATGGCCTTTTGTTGAGGGAACTGAATTTAACCCTTTTTAAGATCACTTCAGATACTGTCTGCAAAACCCAAAATGTGAGTGAAAATTTGTGCTTAAGGTTTATTCCTTTGTGTGTCAGTGTTCTTTCCATAAAGCAGAACAGCTTAAAATGAAAAGCATCTAAAATGTGTGTCAGTGAACATGAATATTATCTATGTGTGTGTGTGTGTGTGTGTGTGTGTTGAATTACCCAGATCTATGAGGATGGCATGTTGCTGCGACGTGAGCTGTTTCAACAGCTCTTTGTAAGGAGTGTGATTGGCAGGGGGTCGGGACGGGACCGCCTGCCTGAGCAGGTACTGTTCAGACAAAAACTTCCAGATCTCGCCTCGATGTTGCCTTGGGACGCCTGTTGGAGGTGACAAGAGATGAAAGAGAATGAGGGTGGGGTAGTGCGAAGGTGGAATGACATGTTCCTAACAGATGTTCAGGTGCAAGACTTGTGAAAGACTCATTTCTACCAGTAATATGCAAATTCTAAGGAGAAGTGACGTCAGGGTTTGAAAATGTGGTGAATCTTAGGGGCTGAGGATAGTCAGAGAAGCCCTACGTTTTCTGTAAAAATACCTCATGTAGGCCCAGTAATTAGTCTGTCTGAGAGACAGGCAGAGAGGAGTTTGTTAGCCAATAACAGTGTTTCTAAACAGTAAGCCGAATGAGTGTTTCACAGTATTTTGCCTTGGGTGTGGAGATTCATTCTTGACTTTAGGAAAACATATCTGTATGCAAATTTTCTAACAGGGGTGGAGCACGCGTTTGCTATTTTTACACTTTGGTGTTGGTGTGAACTAAACAACTGAGATATTATGAGTACAACCATGAAAGTCTCAGCACGTTAAAATCCCAAGGCGAGCATGTTTGAACATGTGACCTTGCAGCTTTACTCCTGTGTGACCACCGTTTTAATGTGATGTCATCATCTTGCGTCATAGTCTAGCTCATGTGGCTTCACAGGCCAGTAGCCCTTCTGCGTGCATGTGTGTTCTGGACTTTAGATGCCCACTGTTATGTCTAAGGCCACAGAGATAACCCCCCTGTCCTCTGTGCAGAACATGCTGATACTAGACAGCATACAGAACAGACAGTCTTGGAAATGAAAGACACTGGGTGACAGAGTTGTCGAGGGGAAATACAAACTGATTTCACTGTGTGTACAAATGGAATTTATGCCCTCTCCTTTTGCTGTATTTGCGAAAAGGGCTGATGATAAGGAGAAACGTCACAATGCATATTTGCAGTTTTGGAGCTTTATACATTAAGCTTTGGTCAATATTTGCCAATACCTGGTGATTTTAAAAAAAGAACAAATATTTCCAAGAAGCACTGATAATCATATTCGTGGAGCCAAATATGTACCTTGTGCAACAGCGGCATGTATGGTCTCAGTGTCGAATTTGACCTTTGCCCTCCCAGGAGTTCCCAGCATCTTCTCCCAAACCAGAGTGACCTCCTTCAGACAAGGAGTGATTTCCTCATAGTCCAGCTTCAGACGCTTGTTCTGCAGATCGCTCTCTGAGGCTACAAACATATATACACAGACGTCAATAATGTGACAACCCTTTGTGTCGGTTTTGTTGGTCTTGTGGTGTGTTGGTGCGTATGTGTGGCACGCAGGTGTATCACTGTAGCTGGAAACACCTGGCCAGTGTGCGGCTCGCTCTATACATTTTGTGTTGTCCTTCTGGTTTTCTTTCTTCACTCGTGCACTTTCATACATTGCTGACACACACACACAACACAACACACTCTGTTGTGGCAAACTAGCATAATAAAAAAAAAAAACTGTAAAAACCTGATTTAAATTCGAGATGAAATGAAAAATGCCTTTTTAACCCTTATAGATCAAAACCCCCAATCATATTGTGCACCAATGTAACTATAAATGTCCCCCCAAAATACAAACTGGAATTACTTCCTTGCAGGTCTATGTGTTGGCGAACCAGATAAGTTGCAGTTTATACCCGAGTCTGTCCAGACTCATATGTAGCCATGACAATTGACAATGCTTCGAATATGGATGTTGCTGCAAAGAAGCTGCATATTCTAAAACCTGGATGCCTAACACACACCTTCAACCAGAGACACAACTTTTAGCTGCACACAGCTACGATCAAGTAGCAAGTGAGCAACAGCATGCTATGTCACAGTGTCTTCCTAAAAAGCAGTTACAGGTCTGCCGGCTTGAATTTATTCACTTAGAGGACAGTGGTGTCCGTGACAACTCCAGATTATGTGCAAGATATTTCACTGTGGAGTGCTTCAGTGAACTAATGTTACACAGAGCACATGATGGGTTCTGTCTCTGTCTCCCTGACGGTTCGACTGTCCCGTCAGAGTTACACCAACAGTGTTTCACTCTTATGACACGCCCACGCTTCAACGATCCAAAGTTCTCCCTTTCCTCTTTCCTTTTTCTTTTGGTTCGGGAAATGTTGGAGGCAAATGGCTCAAACAGTCAGATTCAGCTGGGAGTGTGTGAGAAATAACTGCAGGAGCAGTGCTGCTGGTTAAACACCATGTTTAACTTTTCAGGTGTTTTTTTTTTTTTTTCAAACCTGCAGTAACTGATTTTGAGCATGAAAGAGTTAAGAACTTAACAATGACATATTATTACTTTCAATCAAATTTGTGACTTTCAGATTAACATGGCCTGTAAAGTAAACAGAAAGACACAAACTGAATTCTGTTGCAAAATGTTGACACCACTGATCAAAGAAGGTGAGGGCACACCCAGTGCCCCTCATCTGTTCCTCTCTTTCTGACAACACCCTTCCTCTCTTTCCTCCCTAATCTCTTAACCCACAGCCCTTCTCTTCTTCCCTTTCTCTTTACTGCCTACACTCAACTCTTTCTTCTCATTCAATCCCACATTTGTCTTGTCCATCAACCTCACTCTCCACTTTACTCCCCCCCTCCCCTAGTGGACTTTCCCACCCTTTCCGCTCATGTGTGGTGTCCACCCAGTGACTGGCTGCAACTTGGCAGAGCTGGGGAGAGTGACATCATCACTATGGGACAGGAAAGAGACAGCAGTCAGTTTCCCGCTCCAACCTGCACTGACACCTTCCAGGAAACAGAGGGCGAAGTTAGATGTGCAGCCAACAGGGGGAATGCCTCTATTTGCATCAGCAACACTTTGCAAAAAGGAACCTGGGGCAATTATAACAAAATCACATTTTTGATGAACACTCTGAGACACTAAAATCTCACTAAAATCACACTCACACTAAAATCTAGAATAAATACATTTTTAAATAACTTGGCACAAGACGAATTGAAAAGATCTCAAGAGATCTGACATGTTTTATGAAGTGCTGTAAATCATGGCCTCAGCAATCAAAGACAGAGAGTAGCGAGAGTGGCCTGGAAGGCGTAGTCTGGATAAACTTGGACAGAGCCGATAGCTGACACACCCAGAGTAAGAATAGATGCTGCTGGAGAGGCCGTGGCTCTGCTGTCCATCTTATCAGCTGTCCGGTGCAGGCAGAGTCTGCTCCATCAGGGACTTGCTTATTGGCTGCAGCCCAGCTAGCACGCAATTTCTCCACTCCCCAAACTCTCCTCCATTTCTATCCCATTCTGTCGCCGGAACAATCCGCCCATGATAACACACACCAAGATAGGATACCCCACCCTGGAGCTGACAAAGATACACACACACACACACACACACACACACACACACGGAGGCACGCACACACTTTTGCAGCTGACCCATAAAACAGTGAGAGAGATAAACAGAAAGTATACAGGACAGGGAGTTGAGCTCCACCCAGAAAAATAACTGATAGAAAGGTGGAGCACACCCAGTGGGAGGAATACAACACAATTTAAGTATAAATGCCAAAGAAAGCCACCACATTCTGCAGATGTGTTTGTTGGAGAGTATAACGCAGCGAGTATGTGTGTGTGTGTGTGTGTGTGTGTGTGTGTGAGGTCGCTGCCTGGACTTGCCTTTCTTTCATCAATATTGACCCACATTCTCTCCATCCACACCCTGTTATGTAGGCAATGATTTCTATCTGTGTGATGGATGAAGTGTTGTGTGTGAATTATTAGTTTGTATCCAGTGCAGGTAGTTAGGGATGTGGCACGTAGCTAGGTGTGCTGATGAGTGCCAACTGGGTCGGGAAAGAGATGGTGCATTTGGCCCGCCCTCAGATATGCCTACCAGCAAACACACACACACACACACACACACACACACACACACACACACGTATTATATAACCTGCTCATTTACAGTGCTTCTAAATATAAAAAAACAGGTGTGCACTACATAACCTGTGTGCGTGCGCCCCTCTGAAGAGGCATGCCCATGAAGAGCTTTCTTTGCAGGCACAGCGTTTTGGTTGTATTTGGTTGCTATGCTACAGAACTTCTGCAGAAAGCTAGAGTACCAAGCAACCGAAGAGGGCTGAGCTTTGAGGCCAGTTTGACACACTGGCCAAACTGTAAAATTACAACTTTTGTGCTAATCACGTGATGCCATTGGGCTCAAAAAGACAAGTGACAGTTGAACATTTTTCAACTCTTGTGCAGCGATAAGTGCAGACTAAATGTTCAGTGCTATGTCATGCTGCTGGAGTTAGTAGCATAGTATAAATATAGCAAAGAATTTAACAAAAATTCGCTCTAGAAAAAAATGCTTTGATGAACACACACTACTACCAGGTAAAGTACACTCAGCCCACTGTGGCCGATTTGCTTCGATAACTAGATTCTTTCCTCATCAGTCAGTTGATTAGTCAAAAAGGAGGAAGAATTTCAGTCATTTTTTAGATTTTCTTTGGATGACTACAGCCCTACAAGAGAGGAAATAAAAAGGATGTTTTTGCCTTGCTATTTGGCTCCTAGAGAAACACTCTCATCGTGTAATTTAAGAGCATTACTAAGTGGGTGATGCCGACACTACTTAATGAAACAATGCTGGCTGCAGTTCTTGTTACCATGCAAACAGACAACAAGACCAACCCCTCTTTGCAGGACCAGGCAGCTATAAAATATAGTGTGATTTGATAGACAGGACACATCAGCTGTTATATGTATTAATGGATGGTCACTTTTACTGCAGCACTGTGCACTGCAATGTTAGTGTTACTGCCAATCATAAGATTTTTCAAAGAGATTATACTGTAGTGGAGCTTTTTCTCACATTTGTCTGTTTCAGGATGTGTGCACAAATATAATTAAATCTTTTGTTTATGAACATGTGAATAAATTACAAAAAAGGCAATGCATGCTCCTTGTGCGTGTGTGTGTGTTTGTGTGTCCCTCCGTTCATGTGACTCACCCTGTAGTTTCTGGTTCTCCCTTTCCATCCGCTGCAGCAGGATCTGCTGCAGGATGGCCTTCCTCCAGAGCTCCCTCAGCTCCTCTTTGCTCCTTTTCGTCCTCTCCTCTGGCACCACCCTTATGGACGAGTCCCCACTTACTCCAACTCCCACCTGGCCCACACACACTCGACCCCCCTCTAGACAGGGATCCCCCCGCTCTGAAAGACATATCGGATTATATCACATTAGGTTAAATCAGATTACACTACATTACAGCAGCAGGATACAACAAAGAACAGAGATAACACTATGTAACAGTTCTTTTATGAAATAATGAAAGTTTTAATAATAATAATATTTATAAGCACATCCTGCGAAACAGCAGAGCTTGTTAGGAGAAAAAAAAATTGTATAATCACAGGACGCGACAGACTATCTTTCTTGGGGAGACCTTTTTACCTTCATCAATAGACCTGCAGTCAAAAAACCCAAGTCAATTCAATTTGCCACAATCCCTCAGATAACCATGCAAAACAAAACCAAAAAAAAGCTAAACATAGATGTATTTGACACAGTTGGGTGCAACACACTCAAGGAAAAAAAAAAGTGTTTGTGTGACTCCACCCCAAAGTACAGGGTGGATCCCAAACCTCAAAATACCCGGTGTTGTTTAGAGGAAGGACATAACAACTATCCAGATAGCACTTGCTTCTCTCTCAGTTCGTAGGAACATCATGATTCAGTTTGATCACATGCACACACACACACACACACACACACACGCGCACACAGAGACACGCCCCACCCACCCAGACACACACGCCTTAGCTTGGCTTAGGTATGTCAACTTGATGCTTATCTTTCCAAAGACTCCTCTGAGAAAAATAAGAAAGAGGTGATATAGGTCACCATTCAAAGTGTCACATCTGCTACAAAGACTACTCCATACTGTACATCAACACATTACACGTGCATGCACATGCACACAAGATGACAATAGCGTTCTTTATGCCAGGTTAAAATGTATGTATGCCTTTGTGTCTGTGTCAGGGAGACTTTCCAAGACATGCTGAAACCAGCAGAGTCACTAACCAAACATATGGCTCTTATGTTATAAAAGAAGTGAAGACAAACCAGACATGAGTGACACAAACACACACAGACGGCAACTCTCTTGAGAGACTCGCGTATTTGTTAGACAAACACAGACCGCTTCAACAGACCACGGCTGAAGAGTTAGCTTATAGGTGTGAAAAGTGCATGCATAAATGCACACACACTTGCAGACTTATCCTGCATGCTTATACTTGAGAGCACTCTGCACTACATTAATTCCACCTTACCCCTTACTGTAAGAGCCAACGTACTGTATACACCTAATCGTAACACTAAAACCTAATGCCAAAATAACCACACGCACGCAAACACACATACACACACACGCACACACCCTCTTGCACAAAGTGGCACAATCCACTCCCTGAGCAAACACTCCTATTTCACCAGAACCATGTCCCAGGACACACACACACACACACACACACACACACACACACACGCAAAGTGGGTCAACAAGGCTGGCGCTTTCCTCTGGCGCTGTCTGTGTGTGGACTGTCAACATGACCTTGAGACACCGCCATCCCCTCCAACACACACACACACACACACACACACACACACAAACACACACACACACACACACACACACACACACACACACACACACACACACACTCCGACACACCCATGACCTCATGTATGTAAGCACACACATAAATACACGCCCAACTCAACCCAACTTAGCTCTGCATTCAGCCAGCACAAAGCCCATCACAGTGACCCGCTAAAAGCAGTGTTTTTGCTTTACTTGACGGCGGTTTACTGTCAAAATAAACTTCAGGTGCAGATTTTGTTCACGTTGAGGAGAAATGTTCTACTTGATGTTTACCTGTTTTCATTTGAAAGGGAAACTTAGTGCACAATGACAGGTCTAAACCTAGCTAATCCCTTCTGAGTTCAGTCACATTGGTCCCACATTCCCGTTGCATTTATTAGACCCAAACACAGAATCTAGAGGGGTGTGTACATAATCCATTAGCCCTGCAAAAAAATCCAATTTTGAGAAGGTCAAAGAGGTGTTAATTGAAGTGTACGAAGATGTGGCTGGCAGGTGTGGAGCATGTGGACAATTTAGGTTTGACACCCCCCAGTGGCAACTTACAAAAACACAGCAGCAGTGTGTGTCTTCCTACATGTTGTGGCCCTATACAGTCTATGGTTGTGGCTGATATAAAAACAATATTCTATCACTGTGAAAGTGTTCACTGTTAAATCTTCATTTTGCTACAGCAGTCTTCTTGTGGTTAGTCTTGGTTGTCATGGTTTTGGAGAGTTTAATATCAATCATTTGTACAGCTGCCTTTGTAAGTGTCGCTCAGTTACAGTACTTCAAATCAGTCACTTTCTTAGGCTGCGTTTTTTTTTTATGATTTTAGTCATTTTCCTGTACAGTAACAACTGAAATGGAAGCTGCACAACTCAGTCTTACTAAGCTGAATAAAAATAATCAGCATGATCTGGCTCTGGCACAAGAGCTAAACAAATTCTACTTCAGATTTGAAGTGCATGATTTTAATAATGAAATAATGATGCTGAAAAACACTACACTGGATCCAAATCAACAAGCTTCCCCTCCTTTTGATGTACATTCTGTTGTTAAAACTTTTAAACACTGTAAAAGAAGAACAAGTGTTGGTCCTGATAATATCAGTAGTCGAATACTCTCTAACTGTGCTGAACAACTAGGCCCCATTTTTAATTACATTTTTAATTTATCCTGGTCTCAGCAGAAGGTTCCCAATCTGTGGAAACAGTCGACTATCGTTCCCGCTGCCAAGTCTAAACATCCCAAATCTTTAAATGACTTCAGGCCCATAGCCCTGACCTCATTAGTTATGAAGTCATTTGAAAAACTGATCAAAACTGAACTGCTGAAAATTACTGAACACTTGATTGACCCATTGCAGTTTGCGTACAGGTCCAAGAGGGGGGTCCAGGACACCACCATAACTTTGTTAAATCACATCTACAAGCACCCTGAGAGCTCTAACAATCATGTTAGACTGATGTTTGTTAACTTTTCATCCGCCTTCACTACTATTCAGCCTCATCTACTAATCCAGAGACTGATGAACAACTTTGGTCTGGAAGGCAGTATTGTTGGCTGGATTTTGGATTTTCTGACTTGCAGAACACAAAGAGTCAGGGTTAATAGTCAACTCTCTGATCTATCTGTATCCTCTACTGGCTCACCTCAGGGATGCGTCCTCTCTCCTCTGCTGTACATACTGTACACAAATGACTGTTGTAGCACCTTTGAAAACCGCCATATATTGAAGTTCACGGACGACACAGTCATAGTGAGCTTGTTGAATAACTCTGAAACTTCACATGGTCCTGTGGTTGATTATTTCTTAAGATGGTGTCAGCAATCTTTTTTTTATCTTTGAATGTTTTGAAGACAAAGGATATGTGTGTCGATTCTAGATGTGTGCAGCCCTCATCTCCTGACTTCACAGTGATTGATGGTCAGGCAGTTGAAATTGTAGAATCCTATAAGTACTTAGGCACTATTCTTAACAACAAGCTGACATTCGAGAAAAATTGATTTTCTTGATTTATGAGAAAAGTCAGCAGTGTCTTTTTTGTCTTAGAAAACCTGCTAAATTCCAGGTTGACTCTACCCTGATGACTATGTTTTATTGTTCTTTTATTGAGTGTATGATCACGTTTTCTTTTATCTGTTGGTTTCAATCCTTGAGGGTAAAAGAGAGAAATCTACTAAACAAGGTTGTTGGTGTTTGTAGTAAAATCACTGGGTCTGCACAAGAAACTTTACAGGACCTTTACAACATACAGTTGATTAAGAAAGCAAACTCCATCTTGTCCGTCTGCTCTCATCCTCTACACCAACAGTTTCAGTTTTTACCATCAGGTTCACTGCTTAGACTCCCACTTGCTAAAACAAACAGATACAAGCACTCCTTTGTTCCTTCCGCTGTCTCTCTTCTAAACGCCAGGAGGAAAAGGTAGCTTATTCATTAGTGTGGAATATCTTAATCTTTTTTAACTTGAGTATGAGTGAGTATTTATTAGGCTTGTCCACAATGTGTTTATTATGCTGTGTGTATTTGTGTATTTTTGTACTTTGTGCTGCTCCCACTTGCTGTGAAGTTAATTGCCTCACTGGGGACAAATAAAGCAATTGATTGATTGATGGATTGAGGCAGCTCAGAATTCCAAGTAACACTGGCAGCCACCTCTATTATTTTTGCCGTGGAGCGCGTCGCTGCAGGTGGAGCCGCCACCCCATGGCAGAATGTGCCATTGTTTACGTTTCAGGATCCATGCCAGTTGATACTTCAGAACAGCAGATTTTTTTTCATGACTCTATATCTCACCTTCACATCACACCTTGGTTATAGTATCTGCAATGATACACAAACACTCTGTTAGACCTGCCAAGTTGTGATTTATGTGTGCAGGAGGTGGTCTTAAACTGCAAAATAATGTACCATGTCAAGATGGGAAAAGTTTATGACAATCGTGACAACACAAAGCAAACACAGGTAACAGTGATCACCTCCAGTACCTCACCAACATTTAGTCAAAGACTACACAAAACGTGAAACTGTGAGCTTCATGATCATTATCTCGTGAGTTTTTTGATCATTGTTGTCAATCAGCATTCTTACACAGCATCAATACAACTACATCACTATTACAGGCTTCATAAAAGTTGCTTTTGCAGGCCTATTCTATTCAGATGCATTCTACTGTAAAGTGCGTCACTGTAATTCCAATGAATCATACTGAGGAATGGCCACTGTGTGACTTTGTTGTTTCCTTGACGGAAACTAATCTGTTTTCTGTAAGACTAGGAAACAAACGTGACTGACATCCATATTTGCCACCATTTAAAAAACATCTTTAAGGAGTGGGCTTTCAAAGTCACTGAAAATGGATGATAAAATTAGACCTTGGCCATTAAAATCTTTCACATGGATTCATTTTACAGATAAAACGAGTCCATTTATTGATCAAAAAATACAAAAAAAAAAAAAAAAGATCAGCAGAAACTCTCATATGTCAAAACAAATCAACAAAAAAAAGGTTTCTCAAATGTGAGGATTTTGTGTTTTTTCTCTGTTTGATAAAAAAAAAAAAAAAACATTCTAAGATGTCATACTGGATTCTATTTTACTATTTACCACAATGAATAAACCAATCATTGACTGATTAACCAGAAAACTGACCAACAGACGAATCAATGTGAAAATAGTTGTTGGTTGCAAATCTAATTCATTTCAGGCTGGGGTTTAAAGGTTTAGTGTGGATATTTTGAAGTGGGGTTGTATGAGGTACTTATAATAGTCATGTTATTGTCTACGGTAAATAGCGGTTGGCACACATCCAGACCCAGAAGCCAACCAGTTTCAGTGAGCCAAAATGACTGAATGGGCTCTAGTTTCCCGGCGCAGCGCAGATGGCTCAGGGTGGCGAACCCCGCGCAGAGCTAGTTTCGAGCAGCGCAACCCGAGGCACGCTCAGTTTGGTAGTTTGGCAGACCGAGGTGCGCTGAGATGGGTGTGGCGGCGCAGCAGGGGGAGGTGTCGACAAATCCAGCTTGGCGAAGTGACAGTTTCGTGCCAAAAGGCTTCGCCGAAGGTGCGCTAAAAGCTCGCCATCTGAAACCAGGTTTACTGTCAGCGCAGGCGGAGCGCAGCCAGTGTAAGCCGAAGTTTGGCTGACCGGCGGACAGTGCGCACACGTCACCAAAACCTCACAGGCAGGTTTCCAGAATATCAGGCACATTAACGATGCAATAAATAGCCACAAAACCACTATTCAATGCAACTATCTGCAGTCAGCACATAAATGTATCTCTATATCGACTGTCCCGTCACATCTGATGTCAGATCAAAGGGGATTGGCACCGTTTGGCACGTTTGGCACGCGTAATGGAAACCGAACCTGATTTGATTAACACAGCTGCAAACTAATGAGTTCACATCCCTCTCAGCCAACCACAAACAGCCACAGCATCAGGTAGGGAGTATATATTCAGCATCTGTCATCTTAGTCAAAAGTCAAAAGAAAAGAAACAGAGTGAGTCTGCGAGAGAGAAAGAGAGAGCGCGCACACGCACACGAGAGAAACACAACATTGATTTACAATTGTGGTGCCCTCCTCCCAGGCTACCTTTGCATCATCAGCCCGTGGAGGTCTGCTCGCAGTTCCATATATTCACACACTGCGAGCTTGGACCTCCCAGACCAAAACATCAGTTTCCTCCTGGGAGGAGTTGGCCGTCTGACGCTGCTGCTCTCTTCTGCCATGGCGAATTGAGTAAACTATCATTACGCCTTCGCGCGGCGCATTTAAGGGCGAGGAGAGGGGCTCATTTGATTGGTGTGATGTGTGTAAAACCCACTCCACGCCTTCTCTCCTCCCTCTTTACGACTTGTGCCGGTAGGAGGGACGGAGGTGGGATAAAGGAGTAGCTGCGCCAGGGCGCACGGTGTGCCAAACTTACAAAATCCGCCTGGCCACACCCAGTTGGTGAAGCGCAGGTGCGCTGCGCCCCCACTGTGCCCGGCCTGCGAAACTAGAGCCCTATATGTCACTGGAGTCTGGTGGCTTTGAAGAGAGCATAGATGTGGAACTGAAGCTGTTAACGGCTCCCCTGTTGGAGCAGGCTGTCTGACAGAAAGGTAAAGTGGTGGAAATACTCTCAATATAACAAATACTTAAACTGAAATTGATTGTTTTTAGGTGGGACTTTTTTTAGGTGGCTAACATACATTTTACTGCTGGACCCATCTGCAGTAGTGCATTGCTTAGCTTCTGTGTCAGACTCTAAGGCACGTCCACTGCCATCTACTGCAGGTAATAAAGTGACTATGGATAAGTACCCCATACAACCCCACTTTTAAAAATCTGAACTATCCCTTTAGTGCATGTGACTAAATCAGACTCTATACTATAAAGCTAACTGAAGCTTTTACAAGACTTAAAGACATTTCCTCCAACATAAAATATAAGCACTGGTATAATAAAGTGCAATAAAGAAATGCTTGCCTTTCTTTTTCTAACTCAAAGGGAAAGGCATGAACAAGTTTTTGTATGTATTTCACTCAAGGAGGTTGTTTTTTTTTACTATGTTAAATAAAGTGGAGCTATAGTGTGACCAACCCAACTATCACAACTGTCAACACTTGTTCTATCATACGCACATGCACACGCACAAACACTGTACATATAATTATAAAAAACACAGGATCTGAAGACATGCAAGCACATGCATGATTCCCATGTCTGCGCAGACAGACAGACAGACAGACAAACACACATGCACACACACACACACACACACACACACACACATTATTACATACATAACAGACACACTATTTTCTACTTGTATCCGCCCCACCTTTGAAATATTTGGCAGGGCTATAAATCTAGACTTACTTTGATTTTTTTGTTTGTTTTTTTTACTTGCCCAAGGCATTAAAGCTTTAACTCAATCTCATTTCATTTCAGGCCAGCCTTCAGTGTCAAACATCAGCACTAAGAAAAAAAAAAAGAAAACACACAGAGCAACATAAGCTCTTTTTATAAAGCAAAGCTCCAAAACAAGAACAAGAGGTCACAATAATTTATGTTCATGTCAATCATTTATAGTCTAATAACAACAGAGATATCTGAGCCTCTGGTTGTTTTAGAGTTACTGTAAATTTAGACACTTTTAGAGGGAAACCAGCTTTAGTGAGAACAAGTGGCAACCCCCATGTTAAAATGCCCAACTTCACAGCTGAAATTAACATGTTCACAGTCTGGTACAAAACAAAGTTTTGGTCTCTACAGCTAATTTCTCCATTCATGGAGAAACGCTCTGTACTGACATAAGAATTTGCATTGTTATGTTTACAGAAGATGTAGCTTACTGTACATGTTTTTGTTACAGTCACGTTGTCTGGTTTGAGAGCTACAATATTCACTCAGGATTTTTGCAACATTATTGGAGTCCATGTTTTGAAACTAATTAAATAAAACTAAAGAAGAGAACGATAAAAAAAACATTTGCAGCTATAGTTGTCAGGTTTTTATCACAGTTAACCATAGACTGTCATGCATCATGCATACAAAGCTAGCACTTAGTTTTGGGTTAGCTTCACCCTCTTGCAATTTGAATCCAAAGATGGCGATGGCCAAAATGCAGCAGTAAAGTCTTTAAACAGGAGTCCATTAACCAATGGGTGACATCATCGAGGCTACATCTATTATTTTATACAGTCTATAGTTGAGAATAGCATTATATTTTCTGGCCATACTGTATGTTTAATATATTTAACTTTCCCTCAGCACAGGAATATTGATTGATAACACAGTCTTATTTTTGAGCACTGAGGACAAAATTCTCAGGAAGACAACAGAAAAATAAATTCAAGATTTTACATGGGTCTACTTTATCATGTTAACATGTGTTTTATAAATTTCTAGACTGGGATTTCAAAAGGAAAGTAAACCAACACTGGGTAACATATTGCCTAAGACTAGTGGTTTGGTTGGCACCTTTCAATGAATAAAATCCCACAGCATTCCAAAATCTAAAAGGCTTAACTGGACATGAGTACCAGTGTAGTGAGGATCACCTACAAAATAGATATTAGCCAATTCAAGGTAATACAGGGGAGAAAGAGCCCTGGTAAAGTGATTGATTCTCATTCCCTTCCTCTTTTCAGAACATATGTACCATCATGTTAAATCAAATAGTGACACAGAGTGGAAAGGTTCTGTCACTGCACCACTGTCTACATGCATGAGCATGTGTGTTTACGCTTGTGCCTTGACCTGGAACTGCCTTCTTCCATAGAAGAAGAAATGTTGGATTTTACAACTGGAGCATGCAAAGTAAAGTGTAAAATCTCACCTGTCAAAACTCTGTTATGCACACAGACACACTAACACTCTCAAAACAGGTATTAGTTATCAGCAAGCAGGTGTCAGTTAGTTAGGCAATCAACCTAAAAGAGACGTGTGCCATATTCTTTGACAGTAAGCAAAACATGTGCATGACTCAGTGAGAGTCATGCACATAGTACAAGGGCCACTGGTTAGTCTTTACAGGGAACTTTACATTGGGTTACATTAATTTGTGAGTGTCTATTCTCACCATTGGTTTCTGTGCTCTTTTGAGGTGTAGCGACCCGTAGGAAGATCTGCTGCCTCCATGAGTGGCGGTGGCTGCGCAGTGGACTTTCACCTATCCCACATGCTGCAGTTGGTGTGGACAGAGCTGCAACATCACTGAAACACACACACACACAGGAATGGTTACATAAAATGCCCACATAAGCATTCAGCAGGTAGTAGTTACTTTAAAAACACACACACAATAAAATAAAAAACTGTACAAGCATAATTTCAGTTTAAGTCATCTATGAAACAAGGAGAACAGATTATAACTATGCCTGACACACTAACATGGACATTACTACTTGGTGTACGTGTGTGTACCTGCTCTTTGGCTCAGGACAATCATTCTCTTGGACAGGGGCCAGAAATGGAAATTTCAAAAAATTAGGGACAGAGGAGGAGGAGTGAAGACGAGCACGCAGACCACCCAGAGAACTGAGATGGAGGTGAAAAAGGGAGGCAGAAAACAGATCAAAAAAGAAACTTAGGCTTATGAGAGATATTACTTATGAGACATGGTTTTGATGTCTTTTCAACCTGTCAACCAATGAGTGACATATTTAGTGTTTCTCTGTCTGAATGGGGCCTCACATAGACACATATTAATATGGAAAACAAGTTCAAAAGAAGGACTGAACAAATAATAAGTGCACATAAAAAAGGAAAGGGATACTGCATGAGTTAAACTGGAAACCAGTGCAGGATTCTCACCGTCTTTTATTGAGCCGGGCTCCAGCAGAGGGTGAGGAAGGATGATGAGGGGGGAGAGAAGGAGAAAGAGATGAAGCGCAGGGAGGAACAGGAGGAAGGGTGGAGTCGGTTGTGACATGTCTAAGGGACAGTGCAAATACAGAAAGAGAAAAGCAAAGAAAGTCAAAGACACTGAAACAAGTATGAAAACTTAAAAAGGGCTGATGAGAAAGAGCAGGAAAACGAAAGAAAAGCTTTTTTCCTTAAGGTAGAACTGGGATAAACAGTTTGAATAAGTAGATAAACATGTTATGTTGATTGTGACAAAGTCTTTGGTCATATTGTCTTGGAGATATTGGGTCTCATTCATGAAATGTTAGTAAATCTGTGAGTAGATTTGCCAGAGGTGCCAAATCTTGGTACTGAAAACCTACTCTGGATTCATGAATGCTGCGAAAAACCGTCACATGATGAGGGCAAAAGAGGAAGTCAGGTCATGTGGTGTAAAGGATGACAAAGTACGCTGAAGCAGGAAGGTCGAGGTGGTCGATGGATCAAACAAACACAGGACTTTGTCCCAGGAGACCAGGGTTAGTGTCTCATGTCAGACCAAAAGTCACTGGGTCTCATTCTTGAAATGTTAGTAAATCCGTGAGTAGATTTGCACAAAAAAACCTTGGCACTAAAAACCTACTTGGATTAATGAATGCCCTGGAAAACTTGGATTTGATCCTAGGCATATGTGTGTGTTCATGAATGCCAATCAATCATAAATTGGCAACGCACTCCACTTGTCAGCAATTAGCATACATCCACACTCATGAATAGCAAGGGACCACCATGTATGGAGGTGGTAATTACTATGGATAAGTGCATCCTGCGAACATGGAGCAAACAAAGAAAAAAAGACAGAAAAAGAAAAGTTTGTACTACGCTGAGCATTCTATTTTCTTCTGTTATTAGTAGTATGACAGAGACAGGTAAATCAAAGAACTGGAAGGAGATAACGGGTGCTTCCCTTGTGTCAGCTGCACCCAAATCGAGCACCCTGCAGAGCAGCATCACATCTCCCTCATCTGCCGTCATGGAAAGCCATGTAACGATAGTGTTTGCCCTAAGCCTCTGCATTCCTTGAAATTAAACCACTATTTAAACATCTTAATACAGGCAGTCTAATTCAGACAGTGAAGCTTAAATCTGCTTAATGCCAACTAATGTAGCTAAATCTCTTATATTTGTCATGTTTAACTTGCATGTTTCAAAGGTATCTGCATATTATGAACATAAATGAATAAAAATAACAAGCAATATTTATGTGTAGTATCTTATTTATACAGGCACTATGAGCAGTGAGAACCAGGTGTAGATTTTTTTAGTACCTATAAAGAGATTGGAGCTACTAACATATTGATGAATGCTAATATCCATTAAATTTCCTTCTGTGAACAGTTTACACACTAATTTGTTCAGGTCATGTTTCATGAATGAGACCCACTTACTGCACAGACAAATAAGGGAGAATAAACAGAGTTTGGCTCAAGAGCAGAGAAAGAAAAGTTGATAACCAAGATTTAAAGAGATCAAGCCTAATTTTTCTGACAGGAACTTAACTACTTTGTGTATAAAGCCAACCTAATACACCAACATGTAGTTCTTTATGGTCGATCAACATTGTTTGTTTCCCTTTGAACAAGATATCCTCTGCCATCATAGAGGAAACCCACATGCTGTATCACATGCTCTACTGAACACGAGACTGCTGCCACAGGCTTATTCCTCACCACTGCTGATATGATCTTAGATGTCACAATATTGAATAACATTGTCATATTCAACTGAATAAAATCAAGTAATATTTAAATCTTTTATCATTTCCTGGTTTGTGTTATCACCAAAACTCACAATAAATACAAACGCACATTTACTTTTCTATCCACAAACACACAGGACACACAAACACACACTCTTTCCTTACTTGCTCTGGTGTGGAGTGTCGGTGCTGACGGAGTAGTGTCGTACAAGCTTGGGCTTGGTAGCTGCAGTGGGGTCCTGTGGCGTGTGAGTTAGTGTGTGCACAGGGGAGTACTCTGCTGAGGAAGTGGAGGGAGGGTGGCTGAAGGTACTGGCCCGTCGGCGGAAGCCCTGAGGCTGAGAGTCACCGGGTAAAGAGGAGGAGGAGGGAGAGATGGGGAGAGAGGCGTCAAGGCGCTTCAGGTCTCCTGTTGAGTTGTGGCACCTGAAGATAATGAGCAAAGTATGTGAGGAGAAAAACATAGTGCCATCCAACACAATAAAATTTGAGGTAAAATTAAGTTTATAATATTCACTACCTCGCATTCTAATTCACAGTAGGTCCAAGAAAGTTTGGGATAATTTAAGCATATGCACAACATTATGCACAATTATATTATCTTCTACAATTCTGGCCTTTCTGGTTCTGCAAGCAAAAAACAATCTCAAAACACACTGTATTATCTATTCTGGAAGCTGGTCTTTGCTGAAGACACCAACATAAGTCTAGAAATTGCCCCTTTGAACTCAAGGTTTTGAATACCTCTATAATCTCATAAATCAAGCAGTAAATAAACTGCTCTGACCTTTAAAGCACTGACTGTTCTGCCCAGAGATATGAGTCAGTGTGTGGGCATGTGAGGTGTGTTTACCTGAGTGGGCTGGTAGGTCGCAGCTGGGAGGAGGCAAGCAAGGGGTCATCGAGACAAGGCTGCTCCTGGCTGCTGTTGACCGTACAGACGGAAGAGCCACTGTCACTTCCTACGCTGTTGTCCCTCTGAGCTCTGGCCTTGCTGCTCCCCTGACAAAAACACACATGCCACGGTTATAAACAGTACGTGGCTTCTACATGTAACCAAAGATCACAAACTAGGACCATACTTCAAGCTTTTATATGTTAGATCACAAACAAAAAAATGTGACAGCATAGCATATATGCCTGCCTGAGCATTACTGAATACCAACAAAGAAAGAAAGAGCATCCTTACCTTCCAGATCCCCTCCAGGGACTCAGTGAGAGAGCGCTTGGCTCGGCTCTTGAATTGCTCAAGTCGCAGCCGACTGCTACTCTGCTGCTGAGCCTCCACTGGGGCTGGAGCTGCCTCCTCACACACCTACACAGACATGAAGAGATACAGGGAGACAGAGAGAAAGTCAGTGAGTGTGTGCGTGCGAAAAGGAGGCCCTCACAAGTACACTTCTGTCTGTGTAATTAAAGGGATAAAATATTTTCAATTATCTTTCCTTAGTGAACTTCTGGGTCATAGAAGTGATGACACTTCAATGTAGGACATCATGAGGATGTCATCATCCAGTGTTACCCAAAGTTTAGTGTACTTGCTCAGTACATTCTGGCCTTTACAACTATCAGTAGCAGCAGGGAACAGAACTTAAGCATTGCTGGAAGAGCCATCAAACAGGAGGACAGCGATGAAGCCATCCAAGGTAGATGCTATCATCTTCCTCCACGGTAACTCTAAATAAACCACAATGGTCAGATTATGTAAATGGCTCAGTTAACAGCCGTTACAGTTAAGAAACAGGTCACAGAGATGAAGACTTAACATACGCCATTAGTAACACTCAAAATGTATTATTTATATCTGCTGATGTGTGTGTTCAACAATGGCGTGACAGGGACAAACTCAGTGCCTTCTGTGTTGGGCTCAGGTCAGGCTCGGATATAAAAAAACAGAATGCTTGTCAGGCTGGGGTCGGGCTCAGTCACTACCCTCTTAGGCTCGGTTTTGGGTTTGGACAGAAATATGTGGCCTAAGCTGCATTCTGATGTGTGCATAAGAGATATGAAAAAGTTACCAGTTTGCTGTCTCCAGGCAGGGTGTGCTGATGGCTCCTCTGCCTCTCCTCATACAGATTCCTCAAGGAGGTCATCACCAACTCATTCTCTTCCTGATCGCTCTTAGGTCGAGCCCTCTGAAACACACGATGCAAATGAGCAAATTAATGATATGTGAAGAACAGTTTGCAAATGTTGACATAAAAATAGCATCCAAATCTTAAATGGATAACAGCTACATTACATTCCATAACTACAGTGGATACACTGTGCTGTTCTGCATTAGAAAAGCAGTGATTTGTTGGTTTCATGTAATGGCAGTTAAGCACTGTTGTAGTTCAGCTACATCACCAGCAGATGTCAGCATAGTCATAGAGAGCTATTTGAGGGAGACTCATCTTTTACTTATCAGCACTCTGTAGTACAAATGATGGATAGATAAAATCAGCAGGCCTTAAGATTGATAGTAACCATTTCCATCACTTAAATGAATGCTCTGTATTAAACAATCCTCCTCTGTTTCTGGGAAAAGACACTAAAGTGTTGAGGAAGCCACAGAGAGCGAATCAGACTGCCAGAGAAACAGAGAGATGAGGTGGCAGGAATATTTAAGTCATGTGTAAAGACGGATTGGTGCGTCACTGCAAATCCCACATGAAAAACATGTGATTCCATAGTGATTCAGTCATGTTGAACTTGCAGACTGACTGGTTTGTTTCTAGCTGCAGTGCCTTAAAGGGGAACTTACAGAATTCACGCTATGGCCTACAGGTGCAGAGACAGAACAGACACATTACCATAGTGTTTTCAAAGACTGATGCTTGCTCTTGGTTGTCCAGAGTGGCCAAGTGTCTCTGAAGCTCCAGCTTGGTTTTAGAAGGGTGTAGACCTAAAAAATATATTAATACAAAATAAGAACACACTGCAGACAAGACTAGTCTCACGTCAGATTCCTTTTACATAAAAAAGGTTTATGTTTATAGGGTATGTAGGGTACTGAGGGTCAATGATGTGGCCCTATTTTATTTCGATACTTCCAGGTCCTAGTTATTGGTCACATAATTCAGCAACATAATATGGCGCTAGACTCCTTGGGATGCTGTTATCTATATAAATATAAAACATTTGTGTAAATTAAATGAAGAAAAAATGAAGGCCTCATTATAATTGTTGGCATGTAAACAGAAACTGACAACTTTCCATGTACTGTGACAGATTTGAAACATTTGCTGTGTAGCAAATGTTTGCTGTGAATTTGCTCTGAATCTTACTGGAGTTAAAAAATAAAAAGACAATACTTTATCAATGCATCTGTTCAACAAGCATTAACATGTCAACAAGTACAAAGTGATATTTCAATTTGCTCTGTCCACAGTCTCTCATTCACTGCCGCTTTGTTTTGCATAAGCACGGTGTGCTAACTCGACTGATAGAGAATTGTTACAAACAACCTAAAACAAAAGCTGTCTGTGTTAACTCTGCCTGTTTAGGTTTGTTTGACTCGCATCTTAAAGGACAACTTCCCCCACAAAATGACCATTTGTAAATCAATTAGTCATGCCGTGTTACCTTCAAAACTGCAAACAATGATTTATTGATTGATTGGGGTCCACATTTAACAACAGCAACACTATATCAACACGTTAATGAACAAACAATCACACAACTTGCACAGTATAATCCAAGTCTCATTTATCCAGTGGAATGCTCAGTCCTACCCAAAAACATGCCTTTTTTGCCCCCCCCCTTCATGTCAGGAATATGATTTATTTAATTGACATTTTAGATTTGTTTCCAGTGGGATATTATTGAGGTTTTATAGTGAGTTTGCTGTTGTAAACATTACTGCTGCTACTCTAAAAACATTGTTATATTCAAATATTCAATTCCAATTGATTCTTTTTTTAAATAATTCCTTGTACAATTCACAGCGTTAGTTCTCTGAAAATCTCTTTCACATTCAAGCAAAACTGGTATTGTAACTGATATATCCTTAACTGAACTGATACTGAATCAAATCGGCTATTGAAACAAACTGAAAATTAACTCATTCAGGGAGTCAGCGGCGAAGCCCAGCCCTGCTTGTGTGAGAGTTTTGTTATGTCTGTTGGGTGTCCAGCTGACAAATCAACTGTTCTTCACATAGAAGCTCTGACTGCTTCAGTACGTCTCCTTCTTATAGCCAACACATTCACATGCAGCGTCAACTCGCAAAACACATTTAATAACAAATATCAAATATTTATAAAATTCACTGCTAGATTCAGCCTTCGCCCACTATATTTTAATTATTTAGAGAGGTAAATGTGACGCACACTGGCTGAGGGAAATGGCTCATTTATTCTCCCACAGCTGTATATTGATACACACATCAGTATAAATGACCCATTAACATTACGCCAACCAATTATAATTTGAAAATGCTTTTAATTTTCTGACATGTACTGTAAAAGGAGCCCAGGGACGGTTTACTACCTTCTATCCTCTCACACAGTCTGTGGAGCTGCTGCATGGGGCAGCTGTCACACTGCTGGCTCTGGGTCTTTGCGTTCTGCTGCTGGGCTGCCACAGAGAACGCCTGCTTCAGAGTCAGCATGATCTCATCCACCTGCAAGACCAAAATAGAGAACAATTATTAGAACAAATTTACCCCATTCTTGAGTACAGGATGTTTTTGTTTTTTAATATCCAGGATCCATTCTGCTGTCCTAATTCAAGTTAAATTTTGATACATGCAAGAAATCTGGATCTTTGCAGATAGATGTAGGAGTGTAACGATACGTGTGTCTGTCCCAAACTGTTCAGTAGAGGTCGTTCAGTTCAATACAAAACATAAATTTGGTACACCCTGTGAATCAAACAGTCAAAATAGTCTATTTGTGTGCCGGTACACCCCTACCTTACATGTATGCAGTATAAAACTGATACAAATAGAAATCAGAGTAAAGTAAACAAGACATGCATTTTTTCCCGTAGGTTTTCCAGTTTTCTCTGGCAGCAGTCGTAGGCTCACCCAGTGACTCATGTTTCAAGAATTACAGTAAATATATTATCTACTATAAGCTAATCACACTGCAACATTAGTGGGCTATTATACAATAGAGTACATCCGCCTAGTGACCAAGGGTTTTTTTTATCAAACTGACAGCCCATTTGGCACACCATGACTTGGTGGAGCCCAGATTCTCTGCGTCATGGGTTTCAAGCATTAGAGTAGAGTTTAATCTTGATTGACATAAACAACATTTCAGCAATTTCACAATATCAGCTTCCTGTCATGTGGCACTCAAAGTTAAATCCAAAGCAAACTTGCGAGGCGTTAAATTTAAACTGAGTGGGCTGGTCAAATATGAACACTGAGTGGGAAGTGTTGATATGGAAATACGAGGATATGTGAAAGTGGTTACAGGAAATATATGTGATGCTCAACTGCAACTATCATAATAAATATGTTTCTAGGTTTGTAGATGTGCATTATGAATGAATGAATAAACGAATGGAGTGAACCAGCAGCGATGTTCCTGTTTGGATTTCAGCAGAAAAGGTAAAAAAGGGCAAATCTAAAGTGACTTACTACGGCTTGTTTTTTTGTACACAACAGTATGTCCCATCATTTTCTTGCCATGGTCTACTATCATATCCCTTTATCATCCATCTCTCACCAGTGATTCGTCTGTGCATTGGAAGACATAGCAAACAAAGTGGCAGCTTCCTCCTTCCACCGTCTCTCTGCAAATGAAGCCAAAGTGATCAACGTGACGAATACCCTGGAAAGAAAAGACCATGTGTTTTAGGATTTAGGATAGGTTTAAAAATCACACACAATCCTATACAGGTGATTATGTATAGAAGTGCCTCATACCTGTGAGCAGAAGGAGATTTCTCTGAAACTTTTCTCTATGGCAACTTTCTTAGTGTCCGGACTGACCAAGAAGATCTGAGACCTGCCCACCTTAAAGACAGAAAAACACAAAGACAAAACAAAACAAACAAAAAAAACAAACAAAAAAAAAAACAACAACAGTTAGACTCATCTAACTAATCTGTAGGCATGTGGTTTCATAGGCTTGCAGTCTGTGCTGTGTGTGAATCTGTGTGTGGTGAGATTTGTGGTGCGGTCACAGGCTTAAAGCTGGGGTAGGCAATTTCATTTTGATGTCACTGGGAATATATTCTATAAAAATCTTTGAGCATGTTTTAATTCAAGTGGACTGAGAGAACACTTAACTTCTGCCCCTCCTCTTGCCTCTGTTTACAGACTTTAGAGAATCTAGCCTGCGATGGGAGACTTTGGTCAATCACAGATTTGACAGATTTCAGAGAGAGGGCATTTTTACTGGCTGTTCTACAACTGCAGATGTGTCTGCAAGTCCTTTAAGTGAAAGCCTGATTCAATGGTGGAGAATCTTGCAGAGAAAGTTGCTATTCCAGCATTGGCTACAACTGCCTAAACTGCAAAGCAACCCAAAAAAGGAAGACGGACTTATCAAAAAACGTCAATACAGACAAAGTGTTCAGAGTTGAAGAGAAAATGTTGCGGCCTTCTGCTAACCAGAGCAAAACGCTTACGGCAGCTGCCTCAAGTTCACATTTATGTAGCTGGTAGTAGCTAGAGCATCAGCCAGAATATGTCCTCCCGGCCGCAACAGACCACCTCGACAGACCCCCAGTCAGCCGCCACAGCAACCCAAATCCAGCCAGTGCAAACCCTAGCTGTGGGAGTCCAGACAGCCTCACTGGATCAGCAAACTTTCTTGCTGCTCTTACACTTCAGCCCCCAACTGAAGGCCTATCTCCCGAGTTGCTGCCTGCTCCCCACCCAGGGAAGCAGTCCACAGCAGGGAACTGTGGGGTGTCAAGCAGGCTAATTTTTGTCTCATTTGTGGTTCAATAAACAAAGAGTGAAAGAGAGCGGGGCAAGGATGGGGTGAGTGAATGTGTTCAAACAACTAAGAACTAAGAATCAAATAAGATTAAATAAAACAATGTATGGGAAACACTAGGTTTCTGTATGAAGCGTGTGCATATGCACGCGGTTGTCTAGTGGGCGGGGCTTATGACAGTGAGGGGAGAGCTGCAGGAGGATTTTTAAATCCTGCCTTTTTCAGATTTCTGTCTACCCCAGATTTAACTTGTTATGGGCTGAGTCCAAATTTCTCACACTGAAATTTCAGCAGTGCTTTTGGCATTTTTCTTACATATAGATATGTTTAATGGCAAGAAAGCCGGCATCAGTGGAGTCTGTCCCTAAGTGAACTGCGACAAATTTGTCAAATGAGGCAGTTTCATTTCTTCTTTTGTCAGAAAGTACCCATGAATTTCAGGACAGTTCCACTTTAGGGGATCTTCCCACTCATACCGTCACTAGGAGATGAGTCACTATCACTCCTAAACCTCAACATGGGACTCAGGATTTTGTAATAACCAAGTGATCTTGTGCCTGTTAAATCCAAAGTCTTCACACTCTGTAAGCGCAGCTATTCTTTCTGTGAACAAGTTGTTGTTCAATATTCTTCTGTATCAAATACAAATGACATAATCAGACTCCTTCAAGAGGAAAAGGGGATTTCATCTGTGTGTTTAAAACTGAGGTGATGATGTCACCAGGATGAGGTTATTATGTCTACTACCCCTGTCAGCAGCAGGATGTATCATCAGTGTCAATAATATGTCTGTATTTGCTGAGAGGGACTGCAGCAGGCCCTGGCAGTTCCTGTGCCAGTGGTCACCATTTCCTGTCTGGAGGACAAACAGGAAAACTGTTGGCAGCAGGTCACTGAGGTCAAACAAAGGTGAATTAGGGGAACGTGACTGAGCTCATTTTAAGCAGCAGTCAGCATTTGCTCTTGCTGAGTCATTAAGGGATTTATACATTTCTCTCTCTTTTGTTCTCTCCCTCTCTGGGCTTTATGAGTGACTGAGAATGAGGACTTGTTATTAAGGGGAATCCAAAATTGCACTTTACAGCACCACAAAGTTCTCTTCTTATTTTCAACACAGACATTAAAGGAAAGTATTGTGTGTTAACTGGAAGAACTCCCACTGAAGAGTGTTTGTCTAAAACAATGCAAACAAAGATAGTATCATTTTTTTCTCCATTCTGAGAAAGGCGTCACAATTTGTGTAATTTTATCATGTGACCAAGCCTATTGCTGACTGCCATGCACACACAGTGCGTAAGACTTGTGCACCACCCAACACATTTCTTTTCCTTCTGTAACTCCCACACTGTCAGCACAGAATTTCTTTGAAATGCAATTTTTTGGTCCCAGGTAAGGATGCCTAATGAAGGTCCATGAAACATCGCATTTGTTACAAACTCACTGATGACAGCCTGCAGGAATTCCACATTTTTTTCCATGATTTTATTTTCCTTTGTAACTCTCTCAAGATGTAAATCTCTGCTCTTCTATCTTGTAAAACATAGGGTGCTTTCACACCTAATGTTGGGTTCATTTGGTCTGAACCAAGGGGGGAAAAAAAGATTCATATTTGCATTTAGTTCTGGTCTGGTTCCTGTTCACACTGACACCTAACAAACAAACTAAGAGGAGTAAACATGAGGTTATGCAGACTGAGGGGTAACTGTTTTGGTGTTATGCAGCACTTTAATGCTTCTGATGTGTGTATTTATGTTCTTCTGTGTCACAAAGCTCTTGAAAAAACAACTGATTATCATTATAAGATTACATATCAACCACATGTTATGAATAATGAGTACCAGGTATACACAGGATGAAAAGGAGGCATTTGTACTGTAATCATTCAGGGCTCACAGGCTCCTTAGCTCAGGGGTTAGAGCACTGGTCTTGTAAACCAGGGGTCGCGAGTTCAAATCTCGCAGGGGCCTAGTGAACGTTTTGGTGCGGCAGTAGCTCAGCCCACAGACTTGGGTTGGGAACTGGAGGGTTGCCTGTTCAAGTCCCCGTCCAGACCAAATACGGAGCCTGGAGTGGAATGGGCACCCAAACCCCCAACCTCTCGGGGCACCTGTCCATGGCAGCCCCCTCACTTTGACATCTCCTCCACCTGTTTGTGTATGTGTGTATTTCGGACCTGTGTGTTAATGACAACAGAGTGAAGAAAAATTGAATTTTCCCTCAGGGGGATTAATAAAGTATATGAAAAAAAAAAAATAAATGAAAAAAAATAAAATAAAATTATTACTGTGGGATCACTGTCACACTTTTTAATGAATCAACTGACAACAGTGCATAGACTCTGATTCAAGAGCAGCTGTTTCAGCTTTTGACCTTTTAATCACAGAAAATACCCCTGCTGACATGCATTTGTGTTACCATGGTTACTAAATGATTTGCATAAATAGATTATATACTTGGCCTTATTCAGAACAACAATCGCAAGATCGCTTCCTGAACAGATTTCAAGATCAGCAGATGGATTAATTAGTAGTTTAACTTTTGGATTCATGCTAAAATCACATATCTGCTATCACATAATGCTGTGGTTGGTTCACTCTGTTTTCACACTACAAGGGAACCACACCAAAGTCCACTTAGAAGTGGATTGAGACCTATCTTTTCAAGCAGTCTCAGTTTGGTTGTTTGGTCCGCACCGGGGTTCGACAGCTTTCACACTAGCCTAAATGGACCGTACTAGCCGGGCAAACTAATTGATCAGACTAAGTGTAAAAGCACCCTAAAAGCAAAGGTCCTGTACCCTGTTGTGTGTGAGTGAGGCTCAGATTATTAAAGTTGGTGTGAGTGACCATTTGACACCGTCTTCTCTATTGTCTATCTCTGCAGACAAGGCATATGGTCCCAATGACAGGCACATGGCAGATGTAGTTATTGATATTTAGTTTGATTTCTTGGGAAGCAATAATTGTAATGAGTTATAACTATCAAAAGTGTAAAAAAAAAA
The DNA here is from genome assembly GCF_011397635.1 of Epinephelus fuscoguttatus. Classification (NCBI taxonomy): domain Eukaryota; kingdom Metazoa; phylum Chordata; class Actinopteri; order Perciformes; family Serranidae; genus Epinephelus; species Epinephelus fuscoguttatus. Next base: position 41,004,934 of record NC_064754.1, on the reverse strand, counting down.
ATGGAGCATACTTTGCTACTGTTGGTGCGTGCGTGTCTATAACAATTACCGTGAACAGCATGGTCCTGTTCTCCTGCAGGCTGGTGGGCTGTACCCCAGTGGAGTGCGTGTGTGCATCAGTAGTGTTGGTGTGAGAGATCTCTGGTGAGAGTCCATTCTCATCGAGGGCTTGCAGACAGGGAAAGCTGGGGTCTTTTTTAAACAGGACAGGACGTTTCCCAGTTGTTGGGCTCCCTGCCGAACCATTACCAACACCACCACTCTCAAGTCCATTAGACTGAAAGGCTAATGCCCTCCTCAGCCCACCCACCAATCCCCCGCTATTTCCTCCTTTATCTCCCCTCCCTGAGCCATGTGACTGACTGAACTTCTCGATGCACTCATCAATCAGGGCAGGAGGGGCTTTCTTGTGAGCGACACTCACACGGCCGCAAAACAGCACCTCAAACTTCTTGGCAAAGGCTGTCGGAGACACAGCAGGAGCTGCGGAGCTTGTCGTTGAGGAGAGAGAAGAACATGTATCAGAGGGATCGCTGCCTCCGGTGGAAGTTTTATTGGAAATGGTAGCGATGTCATCGCTGCGCGCCGAGCTCTTGCCAGCTTGCCTCAACGTACTGATGATCTCAGGAACCTGGAAGATAGCAAGCAGGAGATAAGAAGTTGTAAAAACTGTAATAAAACATTTTTTATCCAACAGTTAGTTCAAACCAAGTAATTTGATTGGACAAGAGGCATTCCATGAGTGCGGACATAGACATAGTGCGGACAACACTGGGACTCGCATGTATCACTCCACCTTACGGGTGTTCTAAACTGTTTATTGCATAATCCTTAATTAGCCTACATTAACTTTCCCTGTAACAAACTTAGCCCCTCAAAGATGAACATATTACCACAAATAACATGTGAGTTAAATAATGAATGGTTGTCAGAAAAGAATTAAGGGAAGGAAGAGGCCTGGATACTTGACCCAGGTGTGTTCATATGACATCAGCCGATGTTGCAACCTGCAGTGTGATTAAGCTGTTAACTCATCAGAATCACACATGCCACCAAAGTGACAGTCAACAGACTCTTATTTCACTGGTTGCACAGTAAATGGAAACATACTGATAAATCTATTTGATACAAAATATTGCTGTCATGATACTGGATTATCTAACTGTAATACAAAACCTTGAAAAATATCAATGTTCAATACTATTTATGAAACCACAAGGAAAAAATCTAATGGAGGACATTCAATATATAAATGTTTTATTGAAAGATAAATATAACAACATGACAACATGGACTTTTCTTTTCTTGGATAGTAGCAGTTTTCAATAATTATTTCAATTATCAATAAATTGATATTTTTGATAACACTAATACAAAGTAGCTGGCCTGCAGTAACATGTACCTACACAAAGTAGCAAGCCAGTGTGCAGGAATGTTTATGTGTTGCTAAGAAACCGTCCCGTTGCGAATGATTTGTGCTGGCTGAGCCAAATAAATGATCAGATAAACAAATCACAACCCGTTGGCATTTATTACTGTGAACTCAATGGCGCCAGTAGAACTGTTGTATAAAGGCAATATGACAAGGGAGGAAGTGCTGTTGTACTGATGACTGTAATACAGCTGTATAAAATAATTAATTAATTTCAAGTGGCCCATGGACAACATGAACACATCCATTTTAGTATTAAAAAAAGAACAACCACCTTAAAAATGCTTAATTCAGAATACAGTACTGACTGGCTTGAAAGCCAGGACAAGACGAAACCTTAAGGTGAAACTACATCAGATGTAGCATCTCATCTGTCTGCATTCCTAACCAACCAGGGGAAGTAATCAATGCAGCCATCTAGACTCTGTGTTTACAGCAATGTGACAGAGACATGAAGTTCTTTTTTAGTTCTGCTAGACTACATCTGCATCTGCAGCTCTACATTGTGGAACCTGTTTAAGTTTTTTTTTTCCTATTAAAAAAATTGCAACTTCTATTAAGAAAATTTTTGCAAAATCTATCAAGATGATATTGTGGATCAAATATGGTAACAATAGACTGATTTTGACATAGTACACATACATACTACTTCCTTCAACTTCACGTCTTGGCAAAATTCTTTTAGTGTTAAATTAATGTGAAACAAAGGAATGAGTGCGCATGTATGCTTTCAAATACAGGTCATTTCTATTAAATGGCCTTTAACACTATGGTCATCGGTGCAGTCCTTTAAGGAAGATCTCTAATGTAACACCTCAGACTTATATAATAACCAGTGCTGGGAGTAACGTGTTAAAGTAACATGTTACTTTTTAGCAGTAATAAAATAATATAACACGTTACCAACAGGATTTTGGGTAATATTATTACATTTGCAGTGTCACGTGATGTGTTACCATTCAAAATAAACTGTTTATTGCCATTTCATTTGTTGTGTTAACCTCATTACCTGTTTATTGTGTTTTATATCACAGGCTGATAAATATTTACCTGTATTTTATAATTATTGGACTTTGTTCCTCTGCCTGCCAATCCCTGTGTCCAAGGCTATTCATTTATTTCAAATGGTCTAGGCCAGTGGTTCCTGACTGGTGGGTTGCAGTCCAAAAGTGGGTCACGGGTCCATTCTGAATGCACCACAAGTGACTTGTAAATGTGTCAAGTTTGCAAAAAGTAAACTTTATTTTGAAGTACAGTGAATTTCTGGAAAAGAAATCTGGACCATGTGGTTGGCGCGTTGGGAACCTCTGGTCTGGACTATTAAATTGTTCTATATCATCACACGATAATTAATATAAGCAGGGATTTTAATACAAAGTGGTAACCACTGTATGCGAATGCGTGAATGGGTCAGACCTGCGCAGCATTGGATTTGAAATGAACTGTAATAAACTGAAGCTTCTGTGGTTTGGTTACCTGCTGTGACACAACTCATCCATTCAAAATGCCTATTTGTTCTTCTAACGTCACTTTGGTGAAAGTAATGCCAAGTAAGTGAAAGTAGTGCAATAAGTAACTTATTACTCTACACAGAGAGTAATATTGTAAATTTATTACTTTCAAATATAGGTAATTAGTAATATGTAATATATTACATGTTGAAAGTAACACTAATAATAATTGGCTGAACTTTTAAGTATTTCTTTTGCACTAGCATCATATCCATTGCCATGATAAAAGCTATTTCTTTATTTCTATAGTTGGAATTTGACTGGGGGCTCATGCTGCCCCAGCACTGATGGCACATATCCAGAAACAGGTGGCTGCCTACAGTCCCAGTAGTAGGTAAACACTGAAATAAACACTGAATACATACTGAATGTTTTTCCATTTATCAATGTAGATGCCACACCTCACTATGAGCTAACCTGCCAAATGGTGTAATGTGTGTTATGGTTCCCTGAAATAGAGCAGCCCCTGTGACGTCTTCCTGTGTTGAAAAGAAGCTGAACTGGGACCTTTAGTCTCAAAGCAGGCTTTGTACTCTCTTTTCCTTTATTTGATTCCCTTCATTCATCCTGACCCCTCCTTTCCTTTTTTTCCTCTTCACTCTCTCTCAATAAACTTTGGTTACTCAGTTTTTCTCTGTAATGTCTACTTTCATTTCTTATAAAAGTATTTTAAGCTGAATTTGTTTACCAGTATCCCCATCTTGACAGATTTGTATTATGTGTTTTTGGGATATTGTGTGCAGGCTTAAGCTCTCAGTGCTTCACTGTTTGTTATGTGTGTGAGTGAAAGACAGAGAGTCAGACTATCCAAAATGGATCAATCTATTCCTGGTCTGCTCTGAATCCATGAACCGTGACCATTTCCATCATCCACACATACTCATCATTTTGGCATTAAAACAAATACACAGTAGGACATGCAAACAGGGATACACACTCGCATACACCCACATACACATTGTAGCAGAGACTCAAAATGCAACTGAAAAAGAAAAGGAGAGCAGAAATATGATTAACTGAAATGCTCCAAAACACAGTATACACACTCACCAGATGACCTGTCAAGTGCTCTCACAGAACTATCATAAAAACACTTTATGATAAGTACAATGCCTCTGTACCTGATGTAGAGCCAACCTGTGCTCAAAGTGTTGTACTTTTGCCAAATGAATTTAAAAATAACTATTTCTGAAAGGGAACATTCTACTGTGTTGTGAGAGTCCTTGTGAAATAGATATTACCTATTTTTTTGACTTAGCACATGGACAAAAAAATGTGTGCATGTTTGAGCTCTGTAAATGAAAGAGCAAGATTCAAGGAAAAACAAGATTCTTTTGAAAAAACAAATTTAGTTAATAGAAAACTGTTAATTACAGTGTTTTTCTTACACTCCTACATAAAATATGGCTTAATAGTGTCAGTGTTAAACAATAGAACAAAATTTGGCATCCTTATAACTTAGCAAAACCCTATGACATTTAACATTGTGTAAATTAGCCTAGTGGCTACCGGACTTTTCCTCTACTCATATAAAGCTAAAAACAATGGCAGCATTTAACAAAGGTAACGTTACAAAATTCGGCACCATTATAATTCACAAAGTTCACCAACAAAACAACTGTCTTCTACCAGACATGTTTTCCCCAACATATACAATATGCTAACGTTATTAGCAAAAGCCTATGATGCTTCCTGTTGCATACATTTAAAAAGTAAGTAAAAGCTTCTTTTCCACTGAGGGAAATTGTTTTCAGCTTACAAAAATACACAAGAAATCTGCATCACTGCAACACATATATTTATATGTTATATTAGTTAGTTAGTTATATTTCTGGGGAAGTGTATGTCAGGCTACAGTATAGGGTACACGTCTATGCAGCTAAAGGTACACTGATGATTCAACAAAAAGTATGAACCCTGCTTAAGACATCTGAAGATGTTTTCAAGGACTGTGTTAAATTACGATGGGTAGGTCTATTTTTCACATGTATTTGACATTTCATAATTTGACATTTTTCAGCAGCATGTTGTTTTACTGCATTAGGTTTTATGCTATGCTTACTCAGCAGCTTTTAATCCCAACTCCTTATTGATATCAACAATTAAAGTTGCATAACAGGGGCCACAGCTCTGCCTCTCTGTCCCTACACACACTGCGTCTCTGGCTGAAATCCCAAATGGATCCAGCAGTCAGGATGTAGCAGTTCATCATAAAAAATGGAGCATGGTGAGCTGAAAACATTTACTTTCTTCTGAGCAATTATACACACTCACTGCCATCTATAAACTTTCTCCAGGAAACTGCAATAAAGAGAGAGATTATGTGTTATACTGATTTTGTATTACTTGGCTGTGAATGTAGTTTATATAAGCTATGTAAACACAAATTTTCATACTTCACAGATGCAAGCCTGTCTGGTAAAAAAAAAAGAGAGAGAGGCATCGGAAACAGAGCAGAACAGCAGAAAATGCTTTGCTGCTCTTGTCTGACTTCCTGAATATTCATGTCCAGATTGGACCATTTATTAGTCCAATGTCACGCACAAGATAATAGGAACATTCCCTGTATACAACATACAGTATATTCTATCAATTTGTGGATAATCAAGCAAGATCTAATGCAAAAGTGCTTTATGTGATTTAAAGTACTTTGCAAGAAGCTCTTTGTTTTGTGATGCAGGTGGGTTGTTCTATGTAACCTAGGCAGGTTTGCAGATAAGTGGGCAGGGGGGGTTAAATGAGGGCAACCTAAAACAAATGAACTGTCACTCAGTCAAGGCTCTCCCTCACACAAAAATCCTTTTCTGTACTGAGTTTTTCTATGGCTAACAGAGGATTTCCATGACCATCAAAACAGTCAGACACATTGCTTGCATCAGTTTTAAAGACAGGCAAGCAATGGACAAACAGAAGAAAAATAAAGAGAGGTTAGGTAAGGTTAGATATGAAAAAACAGATACTGCCCAAAACCGAGACACCAGGGCCCTATTTCACAAAGCAGGCTCAACAAACTGAGCCTAATCCTGATCTCCAAGTTGACTGAGCCTGAGCTAGGAAACTCTGAGTTTTCAGTTCCAGAGCAGCTGATCAGAATTAGTACATCAACTCTTGAGTATGTTCAGCCTGAGGGAAGCTCGTTCATGGCGAGCACCGAAAGCCATCATCATTGAAGCGCAGGTGACATGATTTTCAATGGCAGAAAGCATAGTTAAAAGCAGAGCCAATAGGTAATGTGAAGTGATGTTATGTAATGTGATGCATTAAAGCGTGCCTAATAATCAGAAAATCTAGACACATTTTTATATCTTCACAGTGTTCATATATTTTAATATAATTTGCTATATCTTCTTAATCAGCTGTAATCTGATGGGGCCCAAACACATACAAGAATATTGGACAGACTGGTAAAAGTTTTGCTTATACTTACGTCATTCTGTAAATATTAGGCTGAGGTTAACTGAATTGCTGAATTGCTGTGAAATGACTTCTGATTCACGTAAACTCCTTCATGCTCAGATGGAGCTATGATGGGAATGTTGAGTCCCACAAATGCAGCCTATTACACCGTGGAAATTTTTGAATATGAAAAGTATTCATAAATCACTGTATAATGTATCCACATAGATTCATTTCTTATTAACACTAACAACCCTGCAATTCTCTGGAATTCCTCTTTGATGATCCGTTCTGATTTATGCCCAGGGAAAACCACAAAACACGGGCAAAAATCTTTTCAGAGCCAGAGGCACTTTTCTTATGGCCTGACAAACCGTTGCCTTGCTGATGTGTTCAGTATCTCCGTTATAAAGAAAACGGCCGTTGCCGAAGAATCAAAGGGCAACGCATAAAATTTGCTCCGATGATAATGCGAATGCACAATGTGTAATAATATTTTATATATCTGGGTGGAAATGATTATCAAGATAAATGATAGAGTGCGGGGTGAAATTATATCTTTCATACTGACACTCCTCCGAGAAAGATAAGATATCCAAACGGGGTCTAATCACCATCTCCTGACGCAACAGCCCCTGAATAAATTGTGCCTTAACATCCACGACTTAATTCACAAAAGGACACACAATGTCTCTCCTTCCTGCTACACACTCACCAAGCGATCAGCCTCAGGTGTAGATGAGGCAAACCTGGCACAGGCACCTGCCACTCCCAGAGTATGCTGCCATAGTAACTGACTCATGGTTACACTGAACTGGCTTTGTAAAAGGAAAAAGCCAGAGTTTCCCTCATCTCAGGCTTAACATGCTCAAGAGTTTTCACTAATCCTGCTTTCTGAAATAGGGACCAGATCACATAAGATCGCAGTGTTTATCAGATAGTTTCTGGGTGTCAGGCAATATGGTTTCAAGAAGCCAACAGCAGGGACTACAATACATGATTGAAAGATACATACAAAATGTTAACTGTTATGAACAAGGCAAAATGACGCAATTCTGTTCAGAACAAAAAAGGAAGAAGTAGGTAGTAGGAGAAGTAAAGACGAAGAATGACAAGATCTTTAGTCAAAATTGCTCCTGCACTGCTGGGTGTGTGTCTCCCTTTTCCCTCTCTCTGTATCAGTTAAGTACTATATGTACCGTAAAACTCGGAATATAAGTCGCACTGGCATATAAGTCGGAGTCTATTTTTTAAGGTCTCAAACAGGGAAAACAAGGTTTTATATTACTATTTGTTAATAAAAACGTTATACAAGTTATTCCTACACTGTTTCCCTTTATTTTTTAATTTGAAACACATTCAAAACACAATAACCTCTTAAGCAGCTTTGGTTACTTTTCAGACTGCAATTTTCCAAACAACCTCTTCAGGAAATAAAATTACAGTATAACAACATCTGAGCCATAAAAATGAGTTTAAATTAACGTTAAACTTCTTTTTTCTTTTTTAAGAAGACAGCATTACAGTACCTTATTACAGTGTGGGCTGTAACTATACATGCTTACTCAAATCCCAAAAACGAATGAGTTTAAATTACTACGTAGCGTAGGGTGACCATATTTTGATTTCCAAATAAGAGGACACTCGGCCGGCCACGACATAGCCTACTTAAATGATACTCGCAGTTTACTCAAAGATGCCTTATAATTTTAATATATTTAAAATGTATATGTATGGATAGAAAATTCAATTGAACGGGCATCCTTTCAAGTGCAAAGTTAGTCCACTAAACAAGCTTTTTTTCCACAAAGACCACCTCATATCGTTAGGATAAATGTCATATAGAAAACGACATGTAAACGTGTTGTCTTACCTTACCGGTGTGCTGCCATGTTTGTTGTTTACCATTTAGCTAAGGCTGCAACCGGTCCCATTCCTTGCAACAGAGGTATTCCTCTTCTGTGGGCATTGGGGTACAGCATTCACAGGTAATGCTATACCACCGATCTCCAGAGTTAAATCCTTCCAGCAGCCATTCCTCCTCTGTTGCCCTCTAACGTTACCTCTTGTGCCTCTCTCTCTCTCCTCCTCCGTTCTTCAATTTCACGAAGCTCTTCGTCAGTGTATTCTGGCTCAAATAAATAAGGGCGGCCATCGCCTCTCAATGTGGAAAGCCTATATACTAACATTCCACATTTGGGTGGTCTTCAGAGATGTTGTCTTACCTTACAGTATGTTTACTGTTTACCTCTGCTTCTGCAGCCGAAATATCGCGAGAATAAGCAGCGATCTCATACCGTGCCTGAAATCTCGCGAGAACAAGCCACAGCAGCTGGAAGGCAGAACTGGACATTAGCCTGAAAGGTTCATTCATTTATTTTACGAAGATTTATAGAATAATGGCTGACTTTTTGCCAGACTTCGACTATGTGGAGGAGGAATTTGATTTTGCAGAGTTTTATGGCCACCCTTATTTATTTGAGCCAGAATACACTGACGAAGAGCTTCTTGAAATTGAAGAACGGAGGAGGAGAGAGAGAGGCACAACAGGTAGAGGACGACAGAGGAAGAATGGCTGCTGGAAGGCTTTAGCTCTGGAGATTGGTAGTGTAACGTTACCTGTGAATGCTGTACCCCAATGCCCACAGAAGAGGAATGCCTCTGTTGCAAGGAATGGGACCAGTTGCAGCCTTAGCTAAATGGTAAACAACAAACATGGCAGCACACCGGTAAGGTAAGACAACACGTTTACATGTCGTTTTCTATATGTTCTCTGACATTTATCCTAACGATATGAGGTGGTCTTTGTGGAAAAAAAGCTTGTTTAGTGGACTAACTTTGCACTTGAAAGGATGCCCGTTCAATTAAGTTTTAACAGGTCTGATGCTACGGCTGTATCTAGGCTAACGGCTAACATGCTAACTATTATTTCTATGTCACTACTGACTTGAAACAAATTTAGGACTATAGGAGACGGGTTGAAATAAACTGAAATTTCCCTTTAAAGTATTCCCAACCCCGATTTCGGAGGTCAGTAAACACAGCATAACTCCTCCTGATGTAACTCTACGTTAGCTAACAAATTAGCTAGCGTTTTGCTAACATTAGCTAACTTAAGATGTGACTATATACAATGTAATGTATCAGTGAAAACTGTGACGGTCATCTTTAAAATTTTAGGTTTCTTTTCAATACAGACGAGCTTAGTACATAGCGTATCTTGGTATAACAGGAAAGGGAAAAGTTGACAGAGGTTCTGCCGTGCTCCAAGCTTGCTCAGTCTGCGCACACAGCAAAAAGGGGCGGGACTTAGTAAGGGTCAATTGTGGTTATTTCTACATGACTGAAATCAGTCTGAAAGGATTATCATAAAAAGCAAAAACCTGTTTAGGCCAAGATCCAAACATCCGTGTTTGACCATGATCAAGGCTCACCCCCAGCTCAATACATCAACAGTTTTTTGTGGTATTGGATAGTAAGGATATGGATAAAGAAAAGCAGGAGTGATTGAGTAAAGTTGCATCCAGCGAATGTCTTTTGAGCTATTGCTGATCACTGTCAACCAAAATAAAAATTATCAGCAGCACAGTAAAAACCTGCGAACGTGGCATCTCACTGCACCATGAGTTCCTGTTGGTTTGTGAATACTCAGTTACACAGGTCAATCTGGTCTGTTGGCACAGATGGCCTTTACTGTGTTGTGTTACAAACACATTCACTTAGTGATGTTCTCCTATTACAGCAGGGACACTCTGTGCTGCTGACTTGTGCCCGTTGCTGATAATGGGAAGCAGTTTCGACGTCAACATTGACTGTATCTAAAGGCTAATCTAGAGAGAAAACTCCCCTCACATCCTACTGTAGCAAAATAATAGATTAAATGCAGTGAGGCGGATTGCAGCCTTGTAAACCACTAGTTATTTCTGCAAAAAAAAAGACTGAAGCAAGTTGAAGTTTAGTTGTATATGTATTTTCTTCTCTGACAAACATGACTCATGTCTTCACAAATTCATCAGCATTTCCTATCCTACTACCTACAACAACTTCCTCTATGTAATACACTGCACATAACCAGAGGTAGTGTGTATAACCAGTAATACACAGACTGAGAAAAAAAAAAAAAAGAACTCAGGTTTGAGCGCTACTTCCTCTCTTAAATTTATTTCAAAGACTGACAATGGGCGAAAGATATGCTACAATATATATTTCATCATCCTCCGCAAAAACAGCATACTAGTCAGACTACAACCTTTGGCTGCTAACTGCACGCAATTCTCCTATTGTGGGCCCTGGTTTGCTACAATACCACACTGGCAGTGAACCAGACCGAGGAACAAAAAGGAGGAAGTAGACAAGCAAAGCAGAAGCAGTGGTTGAGTCACATCAGTGATGTCATGAGTGTGAGATGCCTGAGCAGCTTATAAATCTGCAGTCTCACAGACTGACACTCACAGCCTGCAGGTCCTGCTGTGTCTTGCCTCGGCATGAGATATGTTCCCTCCTGCTCTTTTATCAAAACAATACCTGTTCTACCTCAACTGTGAGCTGCTCTGGGTAACTGCGTCAGCTAAAGGCCTGGAGTGTCATGAATAGGTCTGACCCTTGATATTTCTGTTTTGTACAGCAGTGCAAAGGTAGACTGATATATGGGATGATGAATTTGACATGTTTTAGAAAGTAAGATGTTTGATATTTTGTAGTATTGGTTACTGTTGCTTCCCTTTTTACTTCTATCTACTTGAGTTTATTGTCAATTGTTTTATCACCTTGAGTGGTTTGGATGGTTCACCACATCTGCCATCATATATATCATAAGTCTGCTGGTGTGCATTATGCACAGAAATTGGTCTAGTTTCAACTTTTCAAACATTTTGACCTGATCCAAACAGGATCAAAACACTGACTTGATTAAACTTTTGTGGCATGGAGTGAGTGTACCCAATTCTGTGGGGTTACAATTTACAATATTTTTGCTGTTAATAGTTTTACTCGTAAATTAGTCTTTTTATAGTGAGATACTGGGACTTAAGTTACTTGAATGCTGGATCTTTAACAGGGGGATATGACTGCTAGAGGGTCATCAGATTTACTGCAGGGGGGCTGCTGAATTATTCTTTGGTATTTTAATTTAAGTTTTAAGTTCTTTTTGCCCCAAAATTAAAACATGTCCGAATACACATTAAAATGAGTCAAACATATTATTGGCAAAGATAAAGTGCCCTTCTCATTAAAAAAAGACATTAAATCATTTAATTTACAGTTCACAGCACTGATAATGGGCTAAGTATTACCCATGAATCCTTGCACAATCGTGTTAGTTAGCTAACGCTGAACTACTGTGAGGCACCTGTCCATAACAGCGAGGTGAAGTAGTTATCTAACTTTTGTACTACTGAAGCACAATTGCAAATTGTCAATAATTCCAGACAGATGTTCTTGTGAGTAGTGCTGCACAATTAATCTAATCGCAATCACAATCGCGATGTCAGGCTGTGCGATTACATAACTGCATAAAAGGCTGCGATTTGCGATTTAATGTAGGCTAAATAAATGTTAACGTGTGTGCCTGTGAACGTGAATGCCTCTCCTGTAGTGTGTGGAGTTTGTTGACATCACGCCCACCTATCCTGGTGCGTGCAGCTGGCATGCAGCAGTGACCAACACAGACACTGAAGAAGAGCATGAGCTCAACCAAGAACAGGCTGAGTTGGTGGCGAAAAAAACGTCTGTTACATGGCAATACTTTGGATTCAGGTACAGCGATGTTGAACAGAAAGACGTGCTGTGTAAGAAGTTAAAGTCGCAACATCCCGCGGCAACACAACCAATCTATATCAACACTTGAGACAACACAGCACAGGGAAAAGTAGAAAGAGTGCATGCGAGAGAAAGCCGAGCCGTGTAACGTTAAAGACAAAGAGACAACTGAAAGACACCAGAGCCTCATAAAACAACATCCCAGCACAGTTAAGCAAACATTTGTAAGTGTCACAGGGAAATCATGGACTCCTTAACAAATGAAAAACTGAGCAATTTTGCTCTGTTTCGGCCCACTTGACATGCTGCTGTGTTGTGCTATGGTGTGCTGGAATTTGTCATTTACGTGACAACGCCTGAACGGAACACAGGCTCGCTCCGCTGTGTGTACAGTTCCGTGCTGGCTGCTGTGTGAGCAGCGTGTTTGACTGTGCTCAGTCTGTTGATGGTCATTGACACACTGTCTGTCCATAACAATAACTATGTCAGGTCAGCGCCCCCCTAATATAATGTAGGGGAAACACTGAATCAAGCAAAAAGACTCATGATACCATTTATTTATTATATTTTGTTGTAATTATATTGTAATCGCAATCACAATCGCGATATTGTCCACCATAATCGCAATCACACATTTTTATCAAATCGTGCAACACTACTTGTGAGCCACAATGGATGGTTTAATAACTTTTTAGGCAAATACACTTAAATATCTTCAACCTCAGAGAAAAATATGATGTATAAATATATGAATCTGCCAATTATTATCATTACTAGCTTAATACTGAATGCATCATTAAAGGGTATATTCATAAATGGCAATTTATGCCATTTATGAATATGAATGAATATAACTACATGTTACTGTAGACCCAGTTTAATATGCAACTCTGTTTTATACAATAGCTATACGTAGTGGGGAGTCCCTGCTTTGTCTCTCTTTCAGATAAGGGGTCCTTGGACTGAAAAGAAAACACTGAAGACCCCTGACTTAAATCAAGAATGTGAATATCTCAACCGTTGCAGCAGTTAAGAGGATTACACACTGGTACATTCCTGGGTGACATGCCAGACAACATAACCTTTATGAATTCTGTCTGCTACATAAAATCTCCACCAAGAAGGTCATGCTTTTGGTCCTGGTTATTTGTCTGTGTTTTAGTAAGCAAGATATCTCATACAATTGGCAAGATGTTAGGATTTTTTTTTCTTCTCTATAGGACTTGTTCTTTTTTTTTTTCCAACCACCTGAAACAATTTAAAGAATTCGCACACGTATCTCACAATTGTCTACCACAGCACATGCAATGAAATGCATAATTTTTTTAAATGAACATTTGACATTATTAAAATATCAAATTTAAAGGATAGCACAGCCTCGCAAGAGTATGCACTCTCTGAATGTTTTCTAGGATTGAATTTAAAAGCTATTTTGTCACATATTAACGAAGACATTAGTGACATGATGCTATTCTTTGAATACAGAACAAGAACTGACGTGGCCTGTTGAATAATGAGAGACCAAGCTGACGAAACCAAACACAAAACTATTTAACCAAGAATTCCTTTTGGTGCAAGTGGTTATGCAGCCTGGCTGGTTGGTTCGCCAACTGGATAAATTGTGACTAGCTCTCTACTCTATTCTGTTGTCTGCATGAATTCTGAGCTTCTTTCACTACATAAAAGATAGTTTCGACCTCTCACAAAGGTGTAAATATTGTGTTTTTATGACCTTTTATGTCAACAGAGTGGAAAGCGGGTTTAAGAGTCAGAGATACACAGAAAAATAAAGGAAAAGAAAATGCTTATTCTCAGCTCCAACGTGATTTTGAAGCATGAAAATTGACCTTGGGGCATTTTAGCACTGACAAACAGCCAGTGAATATGTTCCCTGACTAAGAGTGCAGACATGTGCTGTGACAACATAATGTAACCACTCCATGTGGGTGAATTGTGCCTGTGTACATTTCTATGTCCTTAAATGTTTTCAATATTTACCAAGAACTGTTCCAGAGCCTCTTCTTTGGACTTTGTATATTTACATTCAAGAAGGACAGTTAAACAAATCAGGATAAGAAGGACATTTTGCAGCCTCTAAATTTTCTTTTGTATTACAAAGTATCTGGGGGTATTGTGCTGTTTTCATAAACTATCAATGTTTTGAAGATAAGGTCTTCACTCCCAAATAAAGACATCAGACATAAACACATTCACTGTTCTACCGGCTACTTCGCTTGTTGAATATCCTTTTCAATAATAGTTACATACATGGGACATAAACACCCGGATCATGTACCCATACTGGGTTTTTCATTAGAGCTGAATGAATAAGATGTTAACTAAATTTACCGTTAATTCTGTTCTGGGAAGACAAAACCATATAGTGAAAGGAACTGAGGAAGAACTGTATACTGTCAATAATTTTTACCTTCCAACAACCGCATCCTCCACTCTGTTAATCCACCAGCAAATCGCCCAGTGGTTTCTTGCATATATTAAGAGGTGTTAATTACTTCTTTAAAAATGTTAAAAATTCCCTTTTATATTCCAGTGTCTGAATATTCTTAAGAATTTAAAGTTTATTGCTCTTTGAAAGGGTGTACTTGCATTATTAAGCTATTATCATTATATCAGTGGCATAAAATGGTCTCAAAATGACAATGATATTGTTTATTGCAATTATTTCTGAACATATTGTCAAACAAATGACAAGCCTAGTTTTGATGCCATCACTCAAAAACCTTTTGAACTATTTGGATACGTTTTTTATGTAGGTAATATGTGTTCTACTTGTTAACACTCATGAACTGTTTATACAAGCAATGTAAGAGTCACAATATTGATTGAAAAACTAGATGTCATATGTTACATCTCCCCCTTCAAAGGAGTGATTATAACAGCATATGGGGTGTGGGAAGCATTATATTA
Source organism: Epinephelus fuscoguttatus (assembly GCF_011397635.1). Lineage (NCBI taxonomy): Eukaryota > Metazoa > Chordata > Actinopteri > Perciformes > Serranidae > Epinephelus > Epinephelus fuscoguttatus. The sequence continues at coordinate 40,989,910 of NC_064754.1, read as the reverse complement.
AACCAAATTTGTCATCTACAGCTGTGTACAATTGTGTCTAAAGCCCTTCTCGTGTCAACGGACACACTAAATATCATTCAGCGGCACACAATTAAACTTGCGCACAGAAAAAAGAAATGCATGGAGTGCTGCAGGGATCTTCAAAAAGGGTGAAAATGGTCAACCTCTGGTGCTCTTCAGCACAGGAATCTCAGTCTTGACATTTTCAAAACAATCTGAGGCACTCAGAGGGACATTTATAAAAAGCCTTTAAAACTTGTGCACTTCAGCATCACTCCTGGAAAATAAAAATCCTAGGGGAAACACTGAATCTGCTCTATTCTTAACTTTCTTTCTTCATGCCCTGCAATGAATAAAGTGCAAGTGTATCATCACACCCAGTGGAGCTCTGTTATTTCTTTCCATTGGAATATGTGAAGTTCACAACACAAGCATTTCTCTTAAGTATGGGGTTGTTTCTGATCCCTCTCCCAACATCAGCATCCACACACCATGTTTCTCACCCTCTAGCTTCTAGTGTCTACTTGTTTTTAATCATCCTGGCATGAGAGTGCTGTCTGCTATCTGTCCACTTACAACAGACCTCTCTCTGTTTTACTTACCCCTCCTCCATCTACCCCTTCCTCTTCCTTCTGCTTCCACTGCTTGATTCTCTAAAACACTTCAACCAACAGATACACTGAGTCCTTAATTAAGCCTCTTCTCTCACTCCTTCTGTCATTAAAGACAAAGAACATAAACAGCAGCCATAAAGAGGAGGAGGATCTGTTGCCTTAATTGTAATGGTCTCGCCTTTTCTCATTTCAGCCCAGCCAGTTTCACTCCCCCTGCTTTGTTTGGCTGATAACAGCTCCTTAACTGCTTAGCATGATGATGTTATAGTCTCTACTATCTCATTCAGTCACACCCCTTCTATTGCATTTTCTGTTGAATCCCCTGTCTGTTTAAGTAAATGTCATGTAACTACCTATTACGAACACGCCGATCCACCATGAAAAAGGATCAAATTGTAAAAAGCTTATTTTTCATGTTTCTTAATTTAAAAGTTATACTGACAGATAAGTAAAGTTGAAACAATAATGAATTAACTGATTAGTCAATCAACAGAAAATAAATCTACAGCTATTTTTAGTCTTTTTTTTTTTACATTTCACAGGCAAAATTATATGTATTAAGAAAATTATCAGCAAATTAAATCAATAATGAAAATAATAATTTGTCACAGCCTTAAATTAATGCATACTGTTTATACCATATTCTGTGATACAGGAGAGAAAAACAAATAACAGTCTCTAAGAAACAGAGGCTGTAGTCACTAGCCCCTTTGACACTGTCTGTTCAAGTCAGGAGCATCACACCGTTATCCCGCCTCACTGCTCTGTATAAAATGTAAGATCACGGAATGGGGGGTTGTTGCTGAATCCATGCCTGTGTAAAAGGGACAGCCGAAAGGATGGGACCATGGATAGGACAGGTGTGACGATTTGGCGATTTGGCGATGTGTTACGTGCGCCACCAACTGACGGGAGATTTGAAAACCACATGACCAGTTAGCAGTTAACTCAAGATGAAGAACAGCAGCTGAGAATGTCTGCAAATTGGGGAGACAATGAGGTCCTCTTTGGCCCTGTTTAGATGACAACAGTTTCTCTAAAAACGGAAAAGTCTGTCCTTTGCGTTTTAAAAAACTTCTGCGTTTATATAACGTTATTGGAATGATCACTGTTCACACGGAGCCGCAAAATCCACTGGAGACGAAAGCATGCACAGATAACTTTGTCTGGATGGACGGCGAGGTGGAGTTGCTACAGTAACAGATCTACACTTCACTTCAAATCAACAGGGTGAGCAGCACAAACAGAGCTCAGCATTGTTGTTGTGACGGTCAGCATGCCTAGTGACTGGAACCGTAATGCACATGTACGGCCCTTTGCTGCATGTCACTCCCTCTCTCCCTCCCCCTTTCACACTTGACTGTCCTATCAATTAAAGGCTAAAATGCCCCCAGAAATATCAACAAAAAAACCCCCGCAAAGGCTGCAAAAAGAAGGGACTTCATAGTGGCCCTATAGTGTGATCTCTGTGTGAAATAGGCTACTTATGGCAACTGGGGGTCTGTCCCACCTCTCTTAAGTAACCTTTGTCTCAAAAAAACCCAGGGAAAACCCTGTAAATACAGAGAGACACATTTCCTTGTATGTCATCTTCATCATGTCCTCCATTCTTGGATTTCTATTTCCAATACTTCGCCTTTTTTAGACTTCTTGAACAAGGCTAAAACATCTGATTTGGAGTTGTGGATTGGAAGGACCAAAGAGGAGTGGTGAGAGGGGTTTACTCCTCAGAGGGCAGCCTTCGCTATAGACACACAGTATCTTGTTCAGTGGAACATTTACATGATCTCAGACAGGAAGGCAGTTGGACACAGCCTCAGGCTGTGACCCACAAACTTGGCCTCTCACAGAGGAACAACGTTGAAAAAGCATGTTGTCTCTGACCAAACCAGAATTAAATAGAACCACTGTTGTACTGACCTCGAAAAGAAGGAAGTTACACAAGTAGCACCGGTAAAAGAGAAGCTGCATTTCAGAGCGATAAACAAAATAAACTTTTCAGTGTTTGTCAAGGAGCACAAAAAGGTCAAAGGGGAGGATATTATATGAGGGGCATATCAGTTACCTAGACTGTAAAGCACACACACAAATGTATTTATAGATTTTTTTTTTACATCACTCCAACTTTCTCCAATCTTTGGCCACATTCGGCTCCTCTCTTTCTAAACAATCTAGTTTGAGGTGAGGGAATACAGCATGGACACATGTCCCACATTTATTTAACAGTGTAGGCTGACATGACAACAGGTTTCACCAACAACGATAAAGCTAAAACACAACAATGCAATTCCAATTTTCTACCTAAACTTAAAGAATTTATAGTCATCAACTAAGACATTCAAAAGTAACTTAGTATCTAGTTTTACCTGTGCAAAATGGTCTGTTTCTGTAATACACCACCTCAATAAAAAAAATGTTATTTCCCTTGTACAAGCCTGACTTCAGATGCTAGGAGGTAAAAATAAGAAGTTCCAGAGGAATGTCACTGAAATCCCAGTGACACGCCAGCCAGCCCAGCAAATCAACAACATGATGACAAGCCAGCAAAAAGCCCCACTTCTGCACTTCCCATGGTCATGTGCCTGGATCTTGTGCCTTGTGAAGCAGAGCCAGAGCTCACAGTTCAAAGTACAGTAGCCATACAACAGATGAGAAACTTCACTAACAAGAGAGAAAAGAGAAGAAGGACATTTTAGGGGCATGCGGAATAGTCGCAAAGCAGGAAGTGCCACTGGGTGACTGACTGAAATGGTTAGCCACAAGAGTCCAACACACTGACATCACTCTGTTGGGATTAAGGAGCCACTTCACAGCACAAAGACAAGCCAGGCAGACATGACGAGCTCGTTCAAATGTGATAGCAGGGACACAATGTAGGGGCTTGTTGTCAGAGTGCTGTGCTGAGTCAGAATGCACTCTTGGCTAAGAATAAATTAGGTCAGTAAGGCTCACAGATAACCCCAATGTTCTCATCTAAGAAGATTGTTAGGTGTAGCTCAAAGACTGGCAGAATGACAGGTGAGGCAAGCAAAACATTGAATGAACACAGTGAAAGACAAACTGCTTGACAAATAGAGAAGAGGCAGACTGACAACTGAAAAGGACAGACTGCCAGTTATATAAAGCCAGGAAGGTGCCTTTACTTTAAAGGCTTGTTTTTACAACAGTGCAAAGACTGTGTCACATGAGGAGGGAGGGGAAAGCAGGTGAGACCAAAGCGATTACAAGATGAGGGTATGGCATAGATGGGAAAAAATGGAGATTCCAAGCACTTAAGTCTCTCTCTGACAATTTGGGCAATCATTAATCCCAATCCATTACAATCCCTTCCCGTACATGTTTTTGTCAGGCAGCTCTTTTATGTGAAGAAATTAAATGTCAGATCTTTCAACGAGTCATTCTGGAGATGGAGGAGAATTTCTGTCAAGCAATGTCTTTCATTCAAAGTAAATATCACCCTGTAGAATCCCCATCACACTCCTTCACCACATTTCTAACTATATCACCATCGCCTCAACAGAAAACCAAAAGGCAACTTCAGTAAAGACCATTCTCCCCAATATTCTGCAGTCAAAGTGACGATATTATGTCTCACTTTAGGAGAGGACTTTAAAGTGGCATGTGTAGCAGCCACGAGAGAGAGAATGCTGAAGAGAGAGCTTGAGGCAGCCTATGTGACTAATACTGTGCACAAAACGACTTGCCTCCTATTCCAGGAGTGAAGTCCTGGCATAAGCACAATGGCACCGGAGGTGATATCCCCATGACTCACTCACACGCTCACTCATACACCTACATTTGGCTTGTGTTTACAACAGCTCAGCAGACTGGATTTTCATGTACTCAACTTCATAGAGGGTCTGACAGTCAATAAGCTGCTGTTTAGCAGAACCAGGAGCTTTAATAACATGGCGATAAGGAAAACGCTGCGTTTACTAACTGGAATGATTGTGCACTGTTTCAAAAACCGTGTTGAGCAACAGCCTGAGCTAGGCGGATGATGCACTGAACAGGTTTCTCTGAGACTGCGCCAGCTGATCCGAAAATAAATTATTTTCATTAACCAATGCACATTATTTTCTCTATTAATTAATTCATTTTTTTTTTTCAGAAAAATGTCCAAAAAATGGGGAAAATGCCAATCACATGCGTCAAGAGCCCAAGGTGATCCTTTTTTCCCAAGCAGGCAACAACCTCCAGGGCTGCAAAATGAAGCAAACGTTTAAGTGCCAAAACTGCAGTTCCTTGTATGGACACTTGAGGCTGGCTCCAAAACAAATCAATCCCCACAGACCCCATGTAATTGTAAACATGTCTACAGTCTGGTACAAAAAAACAGTTTTGGTCTCTAAAGCTAATTTCAACAGTCGTTACGACTGTACAGGGGGTGAATTTTCATACAATTCAGCGATTTATTTATTAAGGTTTAACATTGCGCATATTTCTGGGCAAGGCTACTTAAGTGACAGGCTTGCTACAAGATGATGCTACTGTGTATGAGTCAGATCCACCCCTTGCTCATCCAGGGCTCCACTCTCTTGTCTAATTATGGTCACTTATGACTCTAGAAGAACAACATAGTGACAGCAGAGATGCTCATCTCGGAGCTTCAAAATGGCAGTCCACACACCAATGAGTGACATCAAGGTCGCGACATCCATTATATTATATGGTTTATGGCTGGCCCAACTCACAGTCAAAAACCTAAAGGTAGGTCGGTCAGTTTACTGTTATGGAAGACAAAGTAAACATCATATCTGGGAACAGTAACTACTTTTTCTTTAATTTGACACATTTGCTGAAAAAAAAAAACCCAAACAAACAGTAAATGACGAATAAATTATCAAATAATTATAGATATATCTTCTGTCAGTAGACTACTCATTTAACCATTTTTCCTCTAACAGACTATATTTTATATAACCAATAGAAGTTCAGATGTGACAATACTGTTTTGACCCCAGCCACAGGCACATGCAACGGTTTGCCACAGATACACAATAATAACCCTGATTTAGAGTAGGCCTTCACGCTGTAATGAAATCCTCATTCAATTATCTGTCAGAATACACATACACAGAGACCCAAAGTTCAAATGAAATCTTAACTTTTGTACTTCAAAGGGAAGTTTGAAAAACAGCCATTTTCATCATTATCTAATGTAACAGCCCATAAGTTGTTTAGCTGCCTGCTGTACAACTGCTGACAACTGTGGAAACCTGAGTGAACCTCAGTATTTACAACCAGCACACCAACAGCAACCATTCACTAATGACATTTTCTACCCATCATTTCTTGACCAGTTATGGTAAGGTCTTTGACCAGCTCCTGCAGTAGCCCAGCCACATATTACACACAGTTAATGGGAAGAAGAGCAGCAGTCTGTGTTAAAGGTCACTAGTTATTTAGTTACACTGTCAAACAAAGCAGCACATTTGACATAAAGACAAGCCCATGTAGTTGGCTAAATTAGGAAAATGCAACATAATTCATGGTGAAAACTGACGTTAATGAGCAAAAATGTCGTTACTATACATGTAACGACTATTCATTCATGTGGACTCGTTAAACAAGTCGTGAAACTTAACGGGCGTTAGCTAATGTTAGCGAGAGCTAACTTGTTGAACTTGGCTAACAACAGGTTGCGCTAATTTGGCTAATGTGAATGCTCGCTAACAAGCTCGGTTAACGTTAGCCAACTGCCCACTTTAGCATGGCACGCACACTAAACGGACCCACCGCGACACAGCTTTTAAACGTAACTTACATCTTTTTGTTCTTGTTTGATGTTGAACAGGTTGAGTCGCTGGAGTCGTGCTTTCATCCCATCCGCCATAAACTTTACAAAAGCGTGATCTGAGCGTTAACGTCTCCGAGACTGGTCTCTGACAGTGTGGGACACTTCAATATCATTTCACTGGAAAGTTGATTTTGCTCCCTGAAGTCGAGGATCCTGCTGTAAAGTGTCAAGTTATTACAGCAGCAGCATACAAGCAAAATACATCCAGCTCAAAAATGTCAAAGTAAAATAATTCCATTCACTTCCTGTGGATATAGTTCCTATGATACGTTCACTTGCTTTTGTTTTGAAGTCCAATTTACCAACTTCCGACTATAGTCAGGCTAACTGATGTTAACTTGTCGCAGCTAAATCCGCCAATGCGTTTGGAGAACTGGGTGGACACAGTTCCTGTCCCAAGGCACTCAAACTTTGGGCGGTAGTCTTTTGGATGCTTTTCGCTTTACCGTTGCAAGATTAAGATTGTGTCGATTATCTGCGTTGGTATGACTGGATGTAAACAGTATTTCCGGTCTGTGAGCAAAGCAGACCTAATCTAACAGGAATGAACGCCCTTGGGATGGACTGCAGCTGATAGCTGGGGAAGGAACAGTGAACATCCTGAGCCACAAGTTTCAAACCTGTTGTTTTTGTCTCAGTCTCCACAGCCTCAGTGAGAAACTGGTCACAGTTTAAACTGTAGATAACTTTGACAGTGTAGCAACAGGCATTAAATGTCTCATTACCCTGTTCTTAAATGAAATAACAGAAAAACTCATTTACTGTTTAAACCTACATTTTGTTCAAGTAAATGTAAAGCCATTACCCTATTAAAAAAAAAACTAAATATTTAATAGCAAGTACTAATAATAAATAATAAACATGTTTTTTATATAGCACCGTTCGAAACCGTTACAAAGTACTACAATAAAACTAAACACATTTAAACACAAGGAGAATGAAACCAACTAAAATGTCCTCAAACTAATAGATAACATTAAAAAAAAGGTCAAAACAAAAATCAAGATAATCAACAGGAATTAAAATCAATAAGATAGCAATAAAATAGACAGCTCAGATAAAATCAGGATATGCTTTCAAGGCAGTGACTCAGAGAGCTTCATATCCTCGGGGCCCAGACTTAGCTCTGTCCCCTTTAGTCTTTCGCCTGGCCTGGACTCTGGAACAGACAAAAGACTTCTGCCCGAGGATCTCAAACTACACAAAGGTTGATAAGATGATTAAAAGGTCTGAAATGTAATCTGGAGCCAGGCCCTGAAGAGCCTTTAAAGTAATCAATAAGATCTTAAAATCAATCCTAAAAGTGATAAAGTGATGTGATGTGATCATACTGCATACAAAATCCTAGCATTAGAAATAGCAGAAGGTTTTTAAAATAGCAGTGGAGAATAGAGTATCACACAGTCTTTGTCAAATATTTACTATTATCTAATAAAGATGAAGCAGTGGGTTTGTATTTTAATTTGATTAGAAGAATCACATTAGATTTGACTTTATCGTCATCTTCCTGTGAACTTTTCTGTCACAAGCAAACTCTGTCTCGCATACATAAAGAAAAAATTATAATATTGTGGTGTTTAGTGTGTAATTGTTAATTAACTACACATCTATTTAATCACAACTTGATATGTACAAAAGAATAGTAATTTTCAGTCATTTAATCTCCATGAAGTAAAGGAACAGTGTGTAAGATTTAAGGGGATTTTGATGCGTCTGGCAGAGGAGGATTGCAGATTGCAAACTCCTGAAACAAACGGACCTGGTGATTTAAACTGCTATTATAGCTACAAGTAGTAATACTGAAATGTCTAATCTTTAGTCGTTACATCTGTTTACTCGCAGAATAGCAGATTAATTGGCTAGTAAAACACAAATTAGCAGCAACTGAAATGAAACAACAACAATAAAAACCACTGAAACAAACACAAATTCATTTTTGAAACATTCACACTGTGTGAAACAGTGTGAACTTTGTACACCTTGGTCAGCGGTGACACCCAGTGGTTACTTTTTTGTCTCTGTAGGAGCAGCTGGGGAAACCCCACAGACCCTCTGAGACAGTTTCTGTCCCCTGACACAGAACAGGAAGTGTTTCTTTTCTTCTGCACAGTTTAAATTATGCACGAATGAGACATTTTCCTGTGACAGTAATTTTTACCGCAAAACAAATTATGCTTGTAAAAGACTTTATGTCCCATGTCCGTTTATGAAAATAAATCACTACACGGTGAATACAAACGCCAGCCACTGAATTTGATCTTGAATATTCTAAACGTCATATCTTGTATTATACTACTACTACTACTACTACTACTACACACACACACACACACACACACACACACACGCATTCCCTATCAAAATATGATACAGCTAAAAGAATCATCTTAGTCCGTTACCAGCAGGATGAGTGTTACTGTACCTTTAATTTCAGGCTGTACTGGGTCAAATTTGTTTATTTAACTTTTAGTTTTTCCATGCTAAGGCTAACATTAATACCTTGCATTTTATGGTACAGTGCAGAAAAACACTATTAACTATTACAAACGTATTCACAATTACTATTTTGGAATATGAGCCTCTACAGTACTTGAATATTTGCTGCACAATGAAATTGTGATGCAAACACATGTATCATCATCTCCCTCAGTAGAAAGTGACAGTGTGATTTTGTGTATGTGTGTTTGGTTAGGTATTTCCTATGTTGAATTTTAACAGATCTGGTGGTCTGTGTGGTTTTGATTTTGAAGGGCTGGGGATGTTCCTGATTCCAGTTCTAGGTTATTACAGTTCATGCACCTTTATTGTATTAAATCAAAACCTAGCTAACAACATCATAGGAAATAAAGCAAAAGCTGTGTTAACCGAATAAATAAAGGCCTTTAGTGGTGCTCAAGGATTGGACACATATTTAGCGTGCATGTAAGTGTGTGTGTGTCCCAATGTGACAGAGCTAGAGCAACAGGTGGTCAGCCTGAGATCATCGTCGCATTTTTGAAAGGGCTGAAAAGAGCGAGAGAGAGAGAGAGAACAACAAGCATTCACACACACACACAGACACACACGACATCATACACACAAACTCCACAACAAAAACACCTCACAACAGGCGCGGGTCCACAGGAAGTGGTTGCCATGGCAACATGGTTCTACATCCTGCTTGGTTAATGTAAAGCAAGTTCATTTGAGTTTCACTCAGGAACATGCAGAACAAATGCCTGCACAGTCATCGCAACATGTGAACAGCCTGTGTGTAGATGATTATGATCCAGTACATTTTATCTGCGTGTGAACATCTACACCATATACAGTAGATACGGTGATTTGTACTGTATATACACACACACACACACACACACACACACACACTTATATTTACAGTACATCAGTGCATGCTGGCTGTCCACGTATTAGATGCATATGCTGGTATTTGTTATGTGAGCCCAGACGTGTGTGTCGTGCATGTGCCGTGTGAAGAGGAGGAAAAACAGTAATTGATGAAGGTTATATTTTAATTCATTTAGTATCCTCCATTGTCTCCATCTCTCTAATCTGGCCAGCTCTTTTAAGTCTTTGGTATGCTGGCCATGGCATGCAAAAGAGATGCTATCAAATGTCCCCGGCTTGACTCGGACACCAGCTGAGGTCTTACAGTGAAGAGGCTGTTGGCAAAGCACAAAATGTGGAGGAGAGGTGAAAGGATTTAGATCAGGTCACGGGTGTGTTGGTCACCAGTGTATGCCAATGTGTGTTTTGTGTGAGGATGTGTTTGTGTTTATGTTGTTAAAGTAAAAGCACAGTTTACATGGACTTCATGGTTCCTCTCAGTGGGATGTCATAATGAATACTGATGCGGTCACACTGGATGCTCAGGCAGCTTTTTGTGATCAAATATAAAGAGGGTGATCCCTGTTTTGTAGTGACATTCTTATCGTTTCCACTAGAGTCCAATGTGACATGTGCCAAATCCCTGTGAACTTTTATATACTGAGTGTGTACTGATGTGTTTTTGCTTGACATGTTTTGTTGGAGTGATGAAGTCATGCTGTAGTTACAGCTTTTCCATGTACACCGTCTTGAAGGGACAGTTCACCCCAAAATCAAAAATACATATTGTTCCTCTTAGCTGTAGCTCTATTTATCAATCTAGATTGTTTGAGTGTGAGTTGTCGAGTTTTGGAGATAAAGAGATGTCTGCTTTCTCTCAGATATAATGGAACGAGACGACTCTCGGCTTTTGGTGCTCAAAGTGCCAAAAAATTCATCTGAAAAACTCAACAGCAATGTCCACTCACCACTCACAGCAAGGTCTGTGGATTATCTTGAGTAACAAGGTCATGATTTGTGGATAAAGACATTGCTGTTTAGTTTTTCAAATGTTTTTTTTTTTTTGCCATCTCCTTCCATTATATTGGAGAGAAGGCAGACATCTCTTTAGCTGATTTCTCCAACGCTTGGCAACTCACACCAAAACAATCTAGACTGATAAATAGAACTACATGTAAGAGGAAAAACATGTATTTTTGATTCAGGGGTGAACTGTTCCTTTAAATGTTCATCCCTTTGTACAGATTGCAAAAAAAGTAGTGCTATGATGTTGGATGGACACTAGTGTTTAATCTAATATCATCTCATTCAAACATACACTTACCTTGGTGCTGTCCTGGCACTGGAAGACATAGCAGGCACAATTCGGTGCATCTCTGACCAGACAGCCAAAGCTGCTGGGCTCCTGGCTGTTGTGAATTAGCTTTGTCACCTGGTGAGGACGACATTCAAACAGCACTGTGTGTGACAGAGGGTCCCAGACAACTCCCTCTCTCAGGACAGACACACATCGCACCCACGATGCTGACACACACAGAAAAATGGTCTGATTACGGTTAGAAGGGTCCACCTGTCCGACAGACCGCAACCCAGCACCAAGATTCTTCTCTGCAGGCCGAGGCCTGCTGATTTCAGCCACCACCCAGGGTAGCATGGCCATGGTGGTCAGATGGTGGACCGGCAGAGAACCAATCAGTGTCAGTTTGTATCGTACCTCCTCCTCCTCTTCTTCTTCCTCTGCCTTTCCCCCCCATGTTGCAGTCCTCTTCATAACACAAGAGAGTTTCTGAGGACATGGTGTGGAAGAGGAGAGATGTGAAAGTGATGGACAGGAGCGGTTATTTGAAGTTAGATTAGGAGGAGGTTTCTCAGAGCTCCCTGGCCTGGAGGGTTCCCCTCTTCTGGGCTTCACTTCAAAGTAGAGTCCCTCCATGGCTGTTGGGGCCGGAGGCAGCTGCCTGCCTCTGCTTTTACCTGCAAGACATCAGTTAGAGGACAGAGGTATTTAAAGGAGAATATTTGCAGTGCTCCACTTTGCCATCAGTATAGAATCAGGGCATTGTGGATCAGCTGAGTCTTGCAGTGTAGTAACCACAGGGTCATTTGGAGGGTACTATGAAATGACCACCTGGTGTTGTTTACCCAAGCAGAAACACATGACCTGACTACTGACCTACACTTTTACAGTCTCAAGGACACACAAACACATGACAGCTGAACTATGAGGATCATATTTGGCCAGCAGTGTGTCACAGAGAAGAGGGGAGCAGAGGATCAGCTGATCCCCCTGCCCTATATTATCAACAAACGTAAACTACAATATAATCACAATGATCACTGACAGAGGTGTGTCAGAATTTGTATGTGAAATGAATGGGAGAGGGTACAAGCAACTACGTCATGATGAAAATCCTGAGGACGAACAGATCATAGCAGCTATGGGATCGAATCGCTTACGTCAAGTTACAGAGAAATAAAACGAAGGCGGCTGCTTACCTCCGAGGTGACCTTCCAATATAAATAAATCTTCAACTTAAATCAGCTGGGACTGTGCGGCATGCAATATGGGTCGCTCTGCTGCACCCGAACAGCAACGGAAGTTAGAATGAGATTTGATTTCCGTGGAGCGCAGCCCCACATGCCCTCTCTTACCGGTTATTATCATTTTACGCACGACAGAAGTTATTTTTACGCACGAGGTTGCGCAGACACCAAAGCGCGCACCAATAATGCATGCTGTCCCCAAAGTGCGCGGTACATGTTTTCATAATTCAACATTATTCCCTCTGCTACTCATGCTGGTCGTCCTCTTACCTGCTCACTGAAGTCTTGTCCGATGCGTGGAGCGCAACCAAGAGAGGCTGTAGTGTATTTCAGAGCAACATACGCATACAGACACACAGAAAGAGAGGGAGGGAGAGCTTAACTGAGTCCTAGTGGTCCCTAGTTTGAGTTAAATATAGACGGCAGGGCAGGGCAGACCTCCCTCTCCTCTCTGTACCCTGATGGGGCATGACAAGTGCATGCTGCATGCATGCGCTGCCGGGGGATGGAAGGGCGACGTGCCCGCACGTACTGTTGCGTGTGTGTGTGTGTGTGTGTGTGTGTGTGTGTGTGTGTGTGTGTGCGCGCGCGCGCGCGCGCTTCATCCCTTGACATTTGTCTCCACATACACTGTTAGGAACGTTTCTTTATTGAGTTATAATGTATATTAAGCACAGCATCTTGGAATAGGAGGCACATGAGGAAAGGTGAGCTGCGAACTGCACATTTCACATGACTTAAATACTGAGAAGTTACAGGGTCTTAGTTACAGATTTAACCTTGTGGAGTCCAGAGTCCCCTTGAGCGTTAACTATTCACATCAAGTAACGAGCAGTGGGTGCGTTTGAAATATTAATGTACAATATCTCCACTTGGTGGTGCTCTAAGCTCTTAGGTTTGGTCATTTTACAAACAGTGGAATGACAGCGTGTTAAACTTAAAAATATATTCAACTCTCACTTTCAGTGTCAAACCTTACTGTTGTCTCAGATATTACACATCCAAAGTTTAACAACAGTTTACAACATTCAATAAAGTTACAAGATCATTTTGAGCACTTCCCATTTACACTCACTTGTATAACTCTTTGTATCTGCGGCCTTGCAGTTGATACTGAAGCAGTGTGGAATGCATAATTGGTAAATTCAGAGCAATGTGTGCATCTGTACACCACAGTGAAACATCAGGAACGCCTGTGATTGAAGGATGGTGAACATTTTACATTTGTGGTTTCAAGTCTCTGGCACTGAGGTTAACTCAATCCCAAAATACTGAGCGGTGATATAATGTAACTGCAGGATGTAAAACCCAAAAACACAAGGATGGCTAAACAAACTCAAAGTGGAGGTTTGAGGTTGTCATATACCCTGCAGATGATTATAGGGACAGTTCACCCCCAAATCAAAAATACATATTTTTCACATGTAGTGTGATTTGTCCTTAGAGATTATTCTGGTGCAAGTCACAGAGTGTTGGAGATAATGGCTGTAAAGATGTCTGCCTTGTCTTGTATACAATGGAACTAGATAGCACCCGGCTTGTTGTGCTCAAAGTGCCCAAAAAAAAAAAAAAAACATTTGAAAAACTCAACAGCAATATCTCTTTCCAGGAATCATGACCAGCTTACTCAAGAGCAGTTTCATGTAGGAAATATTTTTTTTCTGCTGCAGTGGTTGTTGCCTCACAGCAGGGGGGGGGGGGGCTTCTGTGTGGAGTTTGCATGTTCTGTCTGCATCAGCGTGGGTTTTCTAGGTTTACTCTAAACTGCCTGTATTGTTGCCTGTCAGCCCTGTGATAGTGTGGCAACTTGTCCAGGGTATACACTAGTCTGTGGATTATATTGAGTAACCAGGTCATAATTTGTGGAAAGAGACACTGCTGTTGAGTTTTTCAAACATACTTTTTTTGGCACTTTGAGCACCACAAGCTGAGTGCCATCTAGTTTTATCATATTGGAGTGAAGGCAGACAAGTCAATGGCCGATATCTTCAACACTCCGCTACTCATGCCAAACAATCTAGACTACAGAAAAAAATATGTATTTTTTGATTTTAGGGTGAACAGTTCCTTTAAAATAAAGACAGATTCATCAGTAGGTAAAAGTATCCCTGGTCCAACTGGCAGAAAACAGATTGGTAAATCTGTCATTAAAATGACTGTTTATCAAAGCCAAGCTCGTGTTAAATCAAGAATCCCTTCTGGAGTAATTAAGACATTGTGTGAAAAGCTGGTCGGAGATATTAGTAACAACTGGTCCTGTATGTGAATGCATGTCTATCAGTGCTACTCCGGCTTTGGCTGCAGTTTATTCTTCTCTGGCTCGAAGAAGTTCTCAACAATGGCATCGACCAAGTCATCCAGCTCCTTCTTCAGATGATTCAAATCACTGTTGAGAGACCCAAAGAGTCAAAGGGGTCAACAAAAGATGACAATGAAGTAGCTGTTGAAATAAATGAGGTTGACATTCACAGTTACGACATTTAGAGCTAAAATTATTAGCTTGCCCACAGAAAAATACCTGGCAACTATTTTGTTAATCTGACACTTGTTTAAATTGTTAGAGTGATTTATCAAGCAAAGAATTTAGCAATTCTTTGTTGTGGCTACTCCAAGGTGAGGGTGTGCTGCCTTTCCCTGTTTGTCATTGTAAACTGAATCTCTTTAAGTTGGACAAAACAAGATACGGAAATCCATCGACTTGGATTTTACCGTAGGAAATTGTAAGATTATTATTTTCTGCATCACTGATGTACTTTATTTTCTCCTGTAATAAACAGAAACAACAAAAATGTTTTTCAGTGGCATTTATGTAATGAACAAGTTGGATAAAGTGCATGTATAACATACTCCCTCAGCTGAAAATCTGTATGACTCATTTACTGTAAAGTGACACTACTCAAAGGAGCTGTGAAAGAAGCCTTTCAGCAAATTTCAAGCCAAACCTCTGAACAAACAGTTGGTCACAACCAGGTTTGGTCTGCAGCATGAGTTACCATGGCAATCTAGCCAGGTCTAGCCAGAGAACCAGCTTTGTAGAATGGAAAACCCGGGTTTAGACTCAACATACCTTGCTAACCCACTAATCTCGCTTCGTGGTACAACCTAATAGTCTCTGTAGTGACCTACCTGTTACCAGGAGCAGCACAGAGTTCAGTATAGTATTTGATTTTTGGCTCGGTGCCGCTGGTCCTCATGGTGGCCACACCCCCATTGGAGAAGGTAAAGGTGATCATCTGACTGGACCTGGAGGTGGGAAGAACCTGGGACACGAGAAGAAGAAGTGATGGATGGATAGATAGAAAACCAAGATCCAAAAGGAAGTTCTGTTTGTTAGGTATCTGTTTCATGTTTTTATTGGACATGTTGCATTCTATATTCATATTCTTGACTTTTGCAGGGCTTTCCCTTTATTTTTATTTCCTCTACTGTATGCATCACATACCAAGGCAAATTCCTTGTAAGTGAAAACCAACTCGGCAATACACCTTATTCTGATTCTGGAGGGAAATTCTCCATATACACATATAGTTTCATACCGTACGAGACTATAGCTCACGTTAAGTTTCTGTGTATATTTTTGCATCTACTGCAGCACTAACTGTCCTGTCTACAACAACTTACTTGTTGTAGAAGGAGAAGTTGTTGTGAACACTGACATACAGTATCATCACCTTTCAGTTAATACACATCCAGCAGACATGAGTATTCATTTGGAGTCATGTTTCCAACCATAATTTCATGGTTATGACTTAAAACGGTTATAACTATTGGCAGACAATGTAACATCTGTGCTGTACATCAACATTAGACAAAACTGCAGGTCAAAGTAAAAACATAGTAAATGCCAGAGCTTTGTCCTGCTCTGAATGAATGTAGGTGTCCATGTGTGCACTTACAGCCTTGTTACCAGGCTGGTTGCTGTCGTAGCCGGTGGTCAAGTCTCGTACAGCAGAGATGGAGAAGCGACCGCATTCAGTGGGATACGAGTCTTTCTGGTCGCTGAAGTTGCGCAGGCGCTCAAACAAGCTGCGGATCACATCCTGGTCATGGCAGATGAAATAGGAGTTCTTAGTGATGTGGTAGCCGTACCTGACAATAAGGAGGAGATAGAGACAGAGTTAAGAGTCTGCAGTTTCAATTTGTATATCTTAGTAAAAGAAAATATGAGTAGTCTTACTCTGTATAGATGGAAGTGAGTTGTTGAGAAAGGCTTGTGTTTTTCGTGGCCAGATAAGAAACCATCTCTCCTGCTATGGCTGCGGCACTCACTCCATCCTTGTCCAATACAGAGGGACTACACATATACCCTGCAACACACACACACACGTACAGAGTTCATCCCCGGTATGCATAAACCTCCAACTGCTGTAGGTCACTTGCTTCTTTTACTAACAGTGCGTGAAAAGGCATGTGATTCCAATTACAGCATCGTAATCATGTTACATGGGAAAGCTCCAAAGTATGTGATGCTGTATGTGTGTGTGTGTGTGTGTGTGTGTGTGTGTGTTTGAGTGAACCTCTGGCATATTCACCTAAAACAACCTTTAACCCAGTGCATGGTGTTTGACTGCTAACTGACCAAGACCACTGTCCTCAGTTGACATGTCTGACATTTTCATGCTTTCTCTGCTTTTAATAATTGATGTAACCACATAACAAGGAACCAAGACTGCACAACATGGTTAGAATAACAGCTGTCAGACAGGAAGCCACAAAGGAAGCATCTGAAGAAGTTAAAGAGGTTTGGGCTTTTGGCTCTGAAAATAGCACATCAATGTTGTACGATGTGCAACACTTCCCATACTGTGCATTGGAACTTTGTTAAATTACATCGTCCCTATCAAATAAAAACTAAATACATAAATATGGGGACTGACTCGCTTTTGGAGCCAACCTCAAGTGGCCATTGGATAAACTGCAGGTTTTAGCACTTCTGCAATGGCTTCATTTTTTATTTTTTTTTTAGCCCCGAATGTGTCTGCTTGGTAAAGACACATTTGGCACAATAGAGTTAGGACAAAGCATGTGTAGTTGGCAGAGACATAAAGACAGATTACTGAGGATTCTCCATGTTTATTGTTCTGAAGAATCTTTAGCATTCTATACATTTTAAGGAAAATTACTTTAAAGGAAAAAGTGCTTTAGTGATAACAAAATGTGAAGTTTTTTTCATACATTGTATGATTTTTATGCCAAGATTTTCCTCTAATTTAATCACAATAATATGATACCAAGGTAATAAAACTGTCCTTTTGGCACATGCATGCAACTCTTACACAGGGTATGGTATAAGGTAGGTAGAGTAGTTTGAGAAGGCCATTATTTACTTCCATGCTTACTCTTTTTGGCAGGTTTCTATCATAAAGTAAGGTTTCTCAATGGCCTTCACCCCAGTTTAGATCTCGTGAGCAGGCAAAAGGACTGCCAGCTCACAAGATCAGTTGAGGGCCAAAGACAGCTGAAGTTGTCCTTGGTCCTCAACTGATCCTAGTAGATAAAGTTACATCACATGAACACTTTTAGGCAAATCAAATCAACTGAACTCGTGATATTTTGGAGATCTTTACAAAGGCCCGCTACAATGTGATGCCATTGAGAACTTATCAGAACCACTTTCCTATAATTATGCCTGTGGACAACATTATGTGTGGTTTGTGTGTGTGTGTGTGCGTGCGTGCGTGCGTGCATACCTATGGCCTCCTCAAAGGCAAACAGAACGGTCTTGCCCTGGTCCAAAAGGTCTCTGGCTCTGTTTCCCATCCACTTGAACCCCGTCAGTGTCTCCTGTTCAAACAGTGGCGACAGTAACCGTCAAGTGTGGTTTGAAATATTAACTCCAGCAACATTTGGTAGTGACAGTGATGAAGCCTACCAATAATAGGGTGCATTTAATTGTACTGTGAATATCTATTAGCCACATTTTCTTTTTGGCATTTTTCAAGCTTCATGGCTCGTGACAGAGAGATATGGAAAGGGACAGAGGGGGGTGAACATGCAGCAGTGGGCCAGACTAAACCTGGGCAGCTGCTGTAAGGACTCAGGATTAAAGGTAAACGCCCCACCAGGTGAGCAACCATGGGAACCCTATAAGAAACATCTCTCTCTTATCTTAACTTCTCCTCATGGTCTTCTTGTGGTAGTTAACGTGACAACTTTTGGATGCATGAGGACTTACTGATCAGGTCAGGTCACTTTTTGCATTCAATGCCTTGCTGCTCCCAAGTTTCACATTTCTAGGCCTTGATCTTGACTGCATTACCTCAAAGTGGAAGCCTTCCTTGAGAGCGATGGCATGCAGTATCTTGGATGAAACAGTGCTCGACAGCATGTAGAGGTTTTTCACAGCAGCAGCGTCAGAGTTCTGCTGTTTCCAGCAGCGGAACATCCACCAGCCGAGCAACGCTCCCAACTCATTACCGCTGAACACTCGCCACTGTCCACTGACACAAAGAGAGAGAGAGAAAGATAATGGATGTGCAGGCATGCAAACAAACATAACCTTAAATATCTCGAGTCTATGATGTTAAAAGCATTTCCTCGATATTGGTTCAGATGATTTGAGGCGTGAGAAGGAGTTTGCAAAAAATTTACGCATTCCGTTTTTTTTAAGGATGCGTCTGATATTTTTGGACTCAACATATTTAAAAGTTGGCTGTTTCTGGCAAAAACAAATTCGATTCAATTTCATCCAAAAAAAAAAAAAAAGTGGAATCAGTATTTTTTTTTGTATATGCTTGGCAGTGCAGAGAAGGCTTTGAACAGAATTACAACAATGATTATAGGGATATTAAAAACTTGCAGAACATATTATTGAACAGTTAAATGAAAAATGAAATGTGAAAAACAAACAAAATATTTATACATTTATAAAAATACATTTCACAGTGTTTTTGGTGGGGCTATGTACCGTTAAAAATTAAAGATACCTGTATCTATACCACCAGCCTTAAGGGAATACTGATACCAATAGCATACTTAATGTATTACCCATAATTCCAATGGCGTAGCGTGTAGTACAGCCATACTTTTGAATGTTTTCATGGCCTCTCAACACAATGTACTGTATGGGTCTTAGCTGCTGCTATGGGAGTGTGAACTCACACTTGTGGGGACACTTGCAAGAGTTTGCCCACATACACACACAGTGATAGGGCTAATTGTTAGCATCACACGGTTAACCTCACCTAACTATTATTAACGGGTTTAATGAGGAAGTCAAGCCAGTTCGGTGTTGGTGTGAGTTTGCTGAGACGGTTTAACACTCGGTGTTGGATATTAGCCACTGCTACTGTGTTAGCTTGCGCCAACTAGACAGATGCTCAACTAACCATTCGCCAGGAGGAGAGAGGCACAAAAAGGATCGAATGCAACTTATCAGGTGACTAGACATTTGGATACTACTTGGTATTGGTTAATTTCAGTCGATACATTAAAAGTATAGGGTACCAATACCCAGCGGTAGTTTTCTGTGGCTAGTTATTTCTAAATTTCCTGGCTACGGCCCTGCTTCTGATTCAATTTCATGATGAACCCATTTCCCAATAACATACCTCATCAACTCAAGACAAAGATTTACAACATTTCCCTGATTTTGAAACTCTTTTGCAAAGGATTGAGAAATGCTTGCACTTGTAATGTGTAAGGTGGAATGAGGATAAAGCATGTTTTGTTGGCAAAAATATAAACAGATTAAAGAGGTAACTGCATATTTATTGTTTTAAAGACATTTTTACCATTCTACATTTTCATGATGTTGATGTTTTTTATGTGAAGTAACTGACTGTAGCATTGTGCCCAAGACAAAGTTCCCCACAGGGACAATAAAGTTTACTCTCATCTCTGCCCTTAGGTTTTTTATACATTATATTATTTTAATGCTAAGACGCTCCTCTTATTCAGTCACAATAATATATATATAACATATACAGAACATATACCAAGATAATTTTCACATTGGCACTTGCATGCAACATTTATAAGGGTGGGTAGTTCTAGAAGGCCAAAATTAACTTCCATGCATACTCTTCTTGGCCTGTTTCTATCATCAAGTAAAGTTTCTGTATGATTTAGATCTGAGGGTTTAGAAGTTTACATCTTGTGAGGTGGCAAAAGGATTCTGTTATCACTCATATTGTCCTTGGCCGTCAATTGACCCTAGATAATTTTGTATCTGATGAATACCTTCAGGCAGATCAAATCAACTTATCTTGTGACAATGCGGACGGAGAAAAACATTACAAGGAACAATCCATGGTCTATCATTCAATTGAACGCTGTTAACATCATCAGTAATCATAAAAACATAACAACACATTTATTGGGCACAAACAGACCTCTCCTGCTTCTCAGCAATGGCCAGTCGATCAGCATCAGGGTCATTTGCAAACACAACAGTGGCCCCCTCCTTCTCTGCCAGTGCAAACGACAGTGTCTGCAAAACACACACACACAAACACATTACACCTAAACACACTATCCATATATGACAGCATGAGATGAATGAATGTGAAAGTTAAGAACATACCAGGACTCCCTCTCCTTCCTCAGGATTAGGATATTTGACAGTGGGGAATTCAGGGTCTGGCTCTTTCTGTTCCTCTACAGCATATGGAGGGTGAAGCTCAAAGGCCTTGAAAGCTGACTGGACAAATGTGTGACCGACACCGTGCACAGATGTGTGCACAATTTTCACCTCTGAACTTTTGTTTATGTCCCTGTGAAGAAGGAAGCTAGAGTCAAAATTTGCTTTTCTTCTTTGAATTTCCATGTGTCCTTATTTTCCTCATTTCATCTCTGCAGTATTGTGTGTGTGTCCTAGTATGTCCTTTATTGGCATCTCATGCATGCATTTCAAATGTTAACCAGCGACACATAATGATTATAATCAACAATGGAACATAGTTTATTTAGATGTATGTCATGCCTTCCCCAGGTGATTTAAAAGGTATTTGCTGCTCAGTAGGTAATTATCTATGGAGCACCTGTGATGACAGTGTTTCTGGATGGCTTTGAAGTATTGTGTGTGGATGTCCTGGTACGGATCTTTGAGCAAGGAGCTCTTCAGGGCCTCCTCAGTGTTCCAGGACTCAGGCCAGGGCTCCAGGTTCTCCTCTATGGCCTTGGCGATACCTTTGTCATGAGGGGACACAATCTGAGCTCCGTTCTCCCAATACACCTGCGACACAGACAAAACAGCAAAAAACAGATATGAGAATAAATTAGGACTGTAACAAACTGTTATTTTGATCAAATCTGTTAATTTTTCTTTTATCTATTTTTTATTGATGTTACTTTTTTCTATTTAATGTCAGGAAATGATCTAAAATGCCCATCATAATTTCCCAACAGCTGTCAAAATGTGACATACTCAAATTGCTTGTTTGGATTGTTTTGTTTGGTTTGAACAGTCAAAAACCAAACTCAGCTCACTGATACGACCTATAAGATAAAGATAACAAGAACTTACATTTGAGAAGCTGAAACCAGGAAATGTTTGCTGTAAAATGTCTAAAGTGATTCAAGAATTCTCAATATAGTTGGGGCTTAATTTTGTGTTGATTAACTAATCGATTAATTGACAGATTTTTCCAGCTCTACACCGAACACAATCTAACAAATCAAACAACCTCATCAAAATAACAATAACAATATAAAATCCCTAGTTTTCAATTAGGAATCAGGGCCAGAGCCAAAAAACAACAACTAAATAAATAAACAACAAACAATTAACTTAATCAGTAAATAAGTGAAAGCTGTTACCTTGTAGCCATTGTCTTGTTTGGGGTTGTGAGAGGCGGTCACCATGATACCAGCACACAGACCCAGGTGTGACACTGTGAAAGGCTGCAGGGAGCAGAAGAGAAGTAAGTCACTTTTCCAATACACTCAAAGATCATACGGACTGTAATATACAGTATACAGCAAGCACACAATGTGAGAGAAAAAAATACAAAAAAAATGTTTAATCTGTTTTTGCTGCAGGCTGGAATGGAGGCAGGGTGGTCCTTGTGTAAAATAACTTTAGTGTTTAGAAAATTTCTGTCCACTAGCTAACATCACTTTGAGAGACTGAGGAGAGTAACACTCAGCATTTTTCTTTTTTCTTTCTGTTAGAAGAAGCATATCCCTTCCTATGCTTCCCACAGACATCCTCTACCATAAACAAACCTACTTATTTACTATAAACTTTAATTAATGTCTTCTTTGAGGAAAACGTGCACAAGGACATAAAATCTAGGTAAAAGTCAGTGAAACTAAAGTATAAACTGGTCGACTGTTTTACAAACTGTGTGTTGTAAAAGAAAAAAAGACCAATGTGAAGTGTCTTACTCTCTGTTTCCACAATTTCATCATCATAATGAGTAGTGAGAGTGATGAAAGAGGCTGACAGTCATCCTAGGTCGCCTCAGATTGGATTTTTTATAGTTTGTGTCTATGGGTCATTCTTTGTTTAAAGTTGCCCCTCAAAATAAGCTGCTGCACACATTCACACCTAAAAAGTTATGTCACCACCATCAAAGGGAAGGCAGATAAAGTCTTTGGGTTGGGATTTGCAAAGATTGAAAACTTTTTTCCTACTATATTATCATAAGAAAGTACAGCTATACACTATACTGTAGGAATATGCATAAATGAAAGGTACTACTGCAAGATACAATACCTACATAAATTACACATGTAGCGCATAACAGATGATCCACATAGCATAGCAAAACAATTTTATTTAAATTTATTGTTATCAATATAGTGGGGGGGCTTATTGAAGTATTGGGAGGATGTGTCCACCCCAATTTATATTATAATTTGGGTAAGGATGTCAAAAGGATTGATACTCTCTTCCTTTTTCCATACCATGTGTTTAAAATAATACTACCTCCGATAATTGTACATTTAATAGTATCGAATGTACCAAATGTAAAAAGACAAAAAACAAAACAGGTCTACAATTAGTTTTCCAACCCAAGGCTGCACAGATGAAATAACAGGCAAGAAAATCAACTGGTCCTCAACCTGCAGCTGTTTTAGCATTCTCTCCAGCAAACAACCAATCACATGTTTGGAGGCATGTGTTAAGTGACTTTTTCTGTTGCAGCACTGCATGCAGGTTGTTAGAAATACATATTTATTATATTTTGAATGCTTAATTTTTTTTCTTATTTTGCCATGGTATTGAAATAGGTATCGAGTGTCATTCTTTTAATACTTGTATTGTCTCAAAGTTTAATATCACAACAGTATTGGCACCTGGTGTCAATATCAGATCTTTGTCTGGACTGCATTAAGGACATCTTGTATGGTTTTATCCATGTAAGCACAGGCACGAAATCATGTGAATGTTCACAAGTTTTAAACTGAGTATAATGTGGTGAATCCTGTGTGTTATGCAACCTGCAGTACACAGAGGAGAAGTGTACTTTTTGAATGGAATTTGCCCTGTCGCTTCTTTCCCACTGTCACTTGCTCCACCAACAAACCTGACACCAGACATAAGAATGTGGTTTCTACCATACACCTATTCTACAAATATGATATTAAGCATGTTTAAAATGTAATAGTAAGTAGTGATATAGTACTTCTGTTTTAAGGTATAACATCATCTGTGACTGTGACTGCAATGTCAAAAAACCCAAATGAGGAAATTACAGAAGTTCAAGTAATTACCACAAAGGGAGTAGGGGTGATGTCGGAGAAGAGGTGGACAGGAACCCCTCGGCTGATGAACACAGCTGCAGCCAGGCTGGCAAAGCGCTTGCTGCTGCCCCCGCTGGGAGGGTGGGCGCGGGCGTCATACCCAATCACCACCCCTCGCTCCTTTAGGTTATCAAAACTCTCCTCCAGGTAGTGACAGAAACCCTGTGAGGAGGAAAAGATAAAGCTTTGGTTTAATTTGCAGTGGACAACATTAACAACGGCTACAAGAAGTCGTTGAGAAAAGAAGCTGCACTGAGATCCTACAATGATTCGTAACAAAATGGTGGCATGTGAGCCACGCAGTCAACCACAAGTGTCTCATCTTTTTCAAAAAGCAGACTCCATACTGTGTATGTCTGGTGTTGCATGTGACCTTACTTGTGGTCCGAGTTGATCTGTTAACCAACCTGTGTGGTCTGGATGATAGTGAGGTCATTCATACAGGATGTGCCAGGGCCCATGGCTGCTCTCAGACCTGCTGTACCAAACTCCATCCTGGAGGAGAAACATTTCTTCAGAGCCTCCACCGCTCCTTCTTTCAGCAGGTCCTTCACCATAGACACTGTCTTCGGGTTCTGCAAAAGAAAACATGCCCACATTTTAAAAGGAGTAAATCCAACATTTACATAAATTTATTAAAAAACTGTAATGCAGAGGTTACAAATAGAGATCAGGTTAGGAAAGTCTAATCTAACATTTAGAAATCCAGTTTTAGTCTTCAGTTTATGTAACTTCCTAGTGCTGCCAAGTGGTTTGTTTTGCATTCGCTATGAAGTTTGAGTTGTTTTACTTTTACCACTATCACACATCTGTGGCCATGACTACTGCTGAAATGTAGCTGAATGGCAGAAATGTTGTTATTATTCTGTTGCCATTATAAAGCTGCTTTAAGTGACATGAAAATATTTTATTTTATGTCAGTCAACTCACTGATTGACTGTTTTAACTCTAACTCAGACTAGTGACAGACAGTGCTGATATTTGTCCTCCTGAGTGACTTACAAGCAAAATCCAGGTATTTTTTAATCAACTGCGGTGCATTTTGTTGTGAATACATGACTAGAGAAATAGTCTGGCTACAAATGACAACCGTAAATACAGCAAGTGGGTCCATATGATGCTTCCTACTTAAATAGCCCACTGAGCAAACTGCCATAACCCAATTATACTAAGACTAATGATCCGTGGACCCTTTTCCAGTGTGACCTGATTGGTGGCATCCCCTGTCGTTTTAAGACCGTGAATGACTTGGTTTGTGTCGGTCAGTTGGCCGGATGCACAACAGAGGGGTAACACATCTGTGTTCGCTTTAATACTGCGTGATCTTTTTTCCTGTGAAATTACTAAGGACCAGTGTGCCGGTCTGTGTGTAGGAAGAGCAGTCATTTTGATTACGACAGCAATGACAAAGAGGAAATGTGGCGTATTAAAATTTTATATTTGTTTAATGTATTCACAGCACAAACTATCAGGACTGTCTTTAATGGTAAATAACATAAACTGATATTGATACAAGAAGGTAATGCTTTATTTTACAGGTCTGCATTTTATATTTTCCCTGGAAGTGTAATGAGAAAAGACCATGTAATTTGTCACGCTACACACCGTTAAAATCACTGCAGTCATGGTCTGACCCAACATTCAATCACTTATATAACGCCAGGTAACAAGCTCACAGACTACAGTGGGGACCGCCACAGCACATTAAGCTAGCTCGCTAGCTGACAGCTTACCTTGTCATACTGCAGCCACTGCTTCACAGCCTGGTCCACAGTGGTGTCACCGGTTATGGACACACCGTTCTCCATTTCCCTTCTTTACCGAGTCAAGACTTTGTCCAGCTCACTAACTATGGTCATATGAGGCGAATACTCTCACCCTGAAGCTTTTTACAACACTGTAAGAGAAGTGCTGCTGTGGATATAGCCACTTGACTGTCCACAGTGCGGGGCGGAGCGACGTAATGCGTCACGAGTTTCTCATCTGTTGCCTTCACGGGTAGCCGCAAATGTGGTAATTACGGAAAACTAAGTATGAGGGCGTCACTGACTGTTTCAACAAGTGGAAACGTAGCCTGAGTACAGCAACATCTCTGTGGTTGAAGTTAATGGAGTACATTTAATCTTTTAACTACTACTATTACTATTTTTTTTCTTTTTTGTTATTGTTTATTATACCTTATCAGACAAAGCGCTTTACATTCACACACACATTCATATGCCATGAGTGGCGGAGTTGTCATGCAAGGCGCTGGCCTGCCCATGAGTAGCAACCTGAGAGTCTCCCCAATCCCAAATGGATCCCTTACAGACTTCCCCTCACGTAAACGTGCAAAACCAAGGGGAAGGGCCAAGACAAGGGCTAAGGGGAAGAAATGGAATTGGTCCTTGGTCTGTAAGGGTTTAGGGCTTGAGTCAACGAGTCTGTAAGGGATCTATTTGGGACTATCTTGCCTAAGGACACTTCAACATGTGCACAAGAGATGGAGATCGGACTGCCAACCCCGTGCTTTCAGATGACTCATTCTACCTACTGAACCATAGTGCCCCAAGTTGAAGGTTGCTTTTTTTACTTGTGGCCAGGAATGAAAGCAGTGAGTGTTAATAATGCTACAACATCTTTGTAGAGCATGCTAATGATACGCTTTAAAGATGACTGATATCTCATAGCTTACAACCATACAGGTATCTCATCTGGTGGGGGGGAAAAGACATTTACAGACCAAAGCCAAATAATTTTAATGAATCATCTACATAAATTACATCAGAAATGCAATGTGAATAATTATGGAACAGGTACTGAGTAAATAAACCAGTGTATATAGGTCTTAGATGAGGCATACAAGTGATGCAACTGGTTTCTTTAAACTCAGAATTAGACAAAGCAGATTCAAGTTGTTGTTATCCAAGTGAATTCAGCCAGTCAGTAATCATGTTATCAAGCAACCGTCTGTTACTCCTTCATGTTATGTTACTAAGGTTTCATCATGTCATATCCATAACAAATAAGACCATGTACAACTGAATTTAAAAAGGGGCTAGTAAAAAGTTAATACTGTCAGGGCTGCATGTCAGTGATATATTGTACCCAAATCACAAAAGAACTGTTGAGTTGATGATCTGCAGATCTGCATCAAACATGACAGAGGTATTTACAGTATGCTCATATATTTAGATAGTTGACAGATGAATGAGTGTTCAAGTTGTAAGTGGAATTTTTCAGGGGATTTTTTAAAAACATTCACCTTTGGCTCCAACTGCAAACAGCGGCAACAATCTAAAGACTTGTGTTTAGAGCAGAGACACTGAAATTATCTTGGTGTACTTCAAAGAAAGGAGTCTGTTAATAACTCAAATCTATTTTATTTTCTTTTTGCCTTAAATAATTACTGATCTGACTGTATGAACTCTTAACTGGGCTCTTAACTGTCCAAATATATCAAAAGTGATTGATGGGATAATGATACCACTGTCTGAACAGGGGTGATAATTCTCTGATGGAGAATGTGAAAAAGCAGCCTGGACTGTGGTATCAAACACAAAAGACCTTTTTTTAAGCAGACATGTTGTCACGTTGTCAAAGTAGAAAAAGCACAGGTGGAACTAATTATATTAAATGATAGCTTTGCGGTTTGTAGTTTTATCTTTAAACAATCACCAGGTGCCAATATAAACATTAAAACGGGTTCTGCTGTTTATAATAATCCATTCTGTTTATATTGGAATTAAAAGGTGCTTTCCAAATGTACTTCCAGTGTAGGTGATGGGGGTCAAAATCTGCAAATGTTAGCAAAAATATGTATCCAAAACTTTAAACAAATTACTATGAAGCTTCAGCAGTGACAAATTATATTTATATATTCAAAAGTTACTGTCTCATTAGTACAATTTTCACTCCTTCAGTTTCACTGGGCACTGTCTTCCTGTTCAGTGACAGTGGAGAAATTCTAATAAGAAAAGAGGAAATTCAGTTCTAAAAAGAGAGTAACTTTGAAGATATCCACTTGATTTGTCTAACTCAGTCTGCTGAAGCCCCACAATAGTTTCAGATAAACTTTTGAATACACTTTTGAACAAAACACAGACTGTAAATTTCGTCCACCACTCACTGAGGGTGCATTAAGAAGCGATCTCACTTTGGAACCACTATGAAGAGAAGGACAGATTTTTGCAAGAGAAACCTGTTCCAATGTCCACATGGATTCCTAACTTTTGCTTTGTGACAAAATTGAACTAGAATTTCCACCTTGCAATTTTATGCCTTTGCAAACCAGTGCTGACTATGTTTCATACATGGATGTTGCTGCAAAGAAGCTACATATTCTCAAATGGGGAAGCTTCACACTCATCTTTAAGCTGGCAGCAAAAAAATATCTATACAATCAGCACAGTTTCAAGTTTTTTTGTGCCAAATTTCAAAGGATTTCCTTAAGACCTCCTTGGCACATCATGTTCACTAGAATGGGATGGACGAAAGGACAACACGAAGACATAGTGCCTCTGGCTATGGCTACCACCAGTGCTCCAGTAAGCCCTGACAATGTGACAGTGAGTCAACCTGCACAATACCAGGACCCTGAAGCTATAGCAGATAAATTCAGCCATCATCAATTTTATTCTTTACACCTGTGCTTTTCCTGCTGTGACAGGTCAAGAGGTCTTCCGTGAAAACGGCCTCTGATCCCCATAGAGCAGCACTGGCAACTTCAACTGTTTTGCAGCAAGGACTGAATCAACAAAATGTCTGACACGTCCCTAAATGTCCTGTACACATAAGTAAGTATGAACTGGTCATGAAGATCGCAGCCACCCGCACCTCAAACAAACTGATGCTATCTCTTGCGTTTCCTCTGTTTGATGATAAACAGGTTCTCATCTGTGGGGTACATCTGTGAGGGAAGCTTTTTGTCAGTGTTCCCCTGGACTCGATTTCCTTTTTTCCTCTTTCCTTTCTCTTTCTTTGACATCGACGCCTGCTTCTCTCCAGTTACAGTCCAACAGAGGCGGTCTGGTCTGCTCTCTCTTTGTCCTTCTGGTAATGTTAGAGAATCTCGCTTCCTTTTCTTCATCCTATTCTTCTTCTTCACCATGTTATCTCCTTTACCTCCGCCTCTGGGAAAATCATCTGCTTCATCCAATATTAATTTAGTTTTTGGGAGGGGGTCTTTCGAGGTGGGCACTGGTCTCTTGGGTTTCCATGGTTTCACATTGCCAGTGCTTTCCTGTTGTTTGTACTTATTGTGTTTATTCGTTTTGGGTGCTGCAGCACCAAAGTCATGGTTGTCATTAAAAAAGATATGGCTGGATTTGGGTTTGGGTTTGTGGTTGTGGTTGTTAGGACTTTGGTGAGGTGCATGGTTGGGCTGGTGGTTCTTTTTGTGATGGCTGATTTTCTGTTTCTTCTTTGGCGGTCCTGGAGTGAGAGGGGTCTCAGAGCTGGCAGATATAAGGCCTTTTCTCTTCAGTTCTGAAAGAGAAAAAGAAGAAAAGTTGACGCTGTTATGTTATAGCCTTGTTATATTTATCTTTTAACAAAAATTTTAACTTATATGCCCTCAAAGTCAGTTTTTCATGATGTATCAAATATCAATATTTTCCAAGATATTTTGTTAAATTTAGAAATTCCAGTATCCTGACAACACTTTTAATTACCTACTGATCACAAATGAGGCAAATTCAACAGAAGTGTTAATTTGGGTTTCATGTCATATTACAAATGTCCATCAGCTGTTGATAGTTCCACCAAAGAGACTTCTCTTCTAAACTTCTCAGACGGGTTCAGAACGATACTTTTACTTTTGATACTTTTAAGTAAATTTGTCGATAAGACTTCTGTACTTTAATTAAGCAGGAATTTAAATGCAGTCGCTTTACTTATAATTGGGTATGTTTACATTGATGTTCTGGAACTTTTGGTAAAGGATCTGAATACTTCTTCCACAACTGTCTCCAACAAACACATCAACTTTTTATGGTACTAGAAGGCCACTGCAAAGAGAAATGTGATGACTGCAGTCATAATGTTTGTGTCTGTGAATTTCTGTGTCACTTACCTTCAACCTTCAACTGTGTTCTGTATTCTCTGCGATTGATGTCATCGACAGTATCATAGTGGTTGATGAACGGGGTGCTGGGATACGTCCCATTAAACATCCTCTTCCATCTACATGCCTGATGAAAACAATAATACAAGTTGGGAAAATAAAGGATACATGGCATCGCATTAAAACAGAAAGTGGACAGAAACTGTGTAATAGATCCTCCTTTCATTACACTACATTATCCCTACATTAATTCTGTAGAGTGTGCCAGGTTATTGTGATCAACACCAATGGCGCTAACTTTGTCTTGAAACTTTTATAATATTTTTGGGCATATTTGTCTTTGTTTTGGTAGTGATGAGAGACAGGAGACAAGAAATAGGGGGAGAGAGGGGAGGAGGAGGGATGGTATGCAAGAAAGGTCCTCGGCCGATGGTCAGTGTTTTTAATCCCAAGGCCAACAGGTCACAGATTTCGGAAATAATTTAACCAATTTAATTATTACAGGAGTTAAAGTGTTAAACTAATGCACACTCTGTAGACGTCTGATGAAGATGAAACCATGTGGTAGCAAAGATTGATGTCTGACAAAGGTCCATGACCAAAATGTCTAATAAAATAATTTCTGACAGTGTGCAGGATTTTAACATTTTCTTTCGCACTGCACAGTGCAAAAGTTAAAATCTCACTGCATGGCTAATCTCTAGAATATAAGTCTGATGAGCAAACCTGAAGAAACTGAATATGAAACACATAAACTGCTTCAAACAGCTCTCTTATCATGCAAAAACAAGGCGAACCTTATCATTCTGGGCTTTATTTTGGCAATGAGAGAAAAAAGGATGCTGAACGGTAAATAGCACCACAAGAAATTTACCCATTTGTGCACACAACTGAAATTTTAAATTTCCTTTGGTGAAAGTGTTCACTTGCCTATCACAAATCTGGAGAAAATCTTCAAAATTGGTCAAACCGTGTGATTAAAAAGTATGTTTTGAATTTCAGGAACTACAATGAGCACAATTAAGAATTTTATGTCTGTGATAAGTAATAAGTAGAAAGTCAAAGAGGATATACACACATATGCAGTGTAACAAAAACATTTCATATAGAGGACATTTAATAAACGAAATGTAAGCATTTTTCCTAATCTTTCAAAAATCCTGATTTTGACTAAAAGTGGGATTTTTCGTGTGATGTAAAATTGTCAAAGTTGAACTGTTAGGTATTTGCCGAAAGTATTTTCATATCGGAATTCAAGACTTAACTCAAACATTGTGGCATTTTTTCTCATCATACTGAATACAGTCTTTCAGCACAGGCAGTAAAATAACAACAAGACAGTGAGAGTTACTCACGTGGCCAAAGTGTTCTTTCCTGGAGCAGTTGTAGCAGTAGGCTGGGCTTCGACCCCGGTCTTCTTTCCGCTGCTTTACAGGAGGACCTGACTTAGTCTAAGCACAAACAGAGGAAATGAAAGGAGCTTGTTAAGAGGAAACCAAATCATTTTCTCTCTATAAAAAAATGTGGTGGTTTAACGTTCCATTTGTCTCCCATTCTCCCTCCTCTCATTCCCATGCTCTCTATTGATACGAGCTGCTGTGTATTGTACGGTGAATATGGGTGCTGATATAAACCAGTGATTACTGGGGCTATAGTTAGAGGCCTGTAATGACCCTGTATGATAAGTAACCATGTGTGTGTGTGTGTGTGTGTGTGTGTGTGTGTGTGTTGGACACAGGGTCCCGTCCCCTATGGGCCAGTGTTCTGAAAGCCTTCCATGCTCCAGCGCCCACAGCAAATATACACTGATAAAGAGAGAGAGAGGAGACACTGGCACAGTGCATTTACTGCTAATGTTACACACACACACACACACACACACACAGGCATGCATGCACACAGCTTCACACTCATCTAAGGTGCCCCCTCCTTTCTCTCTCAACCCTGATTCCGAGATTACAAATGATTTGTGCCCCGCGTCATTTCTTAAACATAGCTTAGCTAACCTCCCCTCCTTTTCTTCCCCTCTCCCTTCCTCCTGCCTCCCTCTCTCCTCCTTACACACCCCTCCATCCCCACATCTACCCCTCACACTTGTTTTTTCCCCCCTCTCCCTCTCTCTCTTTTCCGCTTGAGTAGTTTTGCAGCAGAAAGGATGAATGCTATTAGAGCGTCGCGTCATTATCGGGTCAGGCCGGCCGGGCCCATCTCCATCACAAAGGCCAGGAGATCACAGACCTCTTGCGAGTGCGCACACACACACACACACACACACACACACACACACATGTGCACCCTAAGGAGATCACAGTCCCTGTCTCAAGCACCCCCCCCGACCTCCACCCTTCCTGCCCCTCTTCCCATTCATCTTTCATGTAAATTGGCTGTAGGTCTCCCTCTGTCTCTCCCTCCCTGACCTTGGGCTTGTGTTATCTCCACATACTCTGATCCAGCACATAGACAGAATGAATGAAAGCACGGGGGGAGGGGGGGGTGGGGGGGGGATGAAATCCCCTCCTATTCTCCCATCAACCTGTGATAGTTGTCTAAAATGGCGTGAATGTGCGTCTGCATGCGTGTGCGTGTGAGGAGTTGTCTGCCTCATACAATATTAATTAAGTGGATGAACCTTCATCCCTCTCTCATTCCCGCTCTCTGTTTTCATCCAGCGCTTCCTATCGGGGCATCTAAATTGCTAAGAGGGCCAGGGCCTGGGGGATCATATCAGTTTGGTGTCTTTCTCTTTCTTTCTCAGGGGTTTGAAGAAGAGTCCTAGAGAGTCTGGCTGTGCAGTGAAAGTCAATATGACACAGGCATATTTTTGGATAGTTCTGAAAATATGCTTTATCTTTGAGGTTTAGCTTCAACTCTCTCTCGACTACTATTCGTCTAAAAGGCAGAGATAACATTGTAGGGTCACAAAGGAAAGCAAACAAGCCTGACAAATCCAACGTGCTAATTGTGGTTCACTCAATATTATGATGGTAATGCTCAATAAGCATTTCCTTTTTTGGGTCATGCATAAATATGAACCGTTTCTGTTGATTCTGATTTTTTTTTTTTTTTTTAAAAAGCAAACTGTTTCTCCTTAAATACTCACCAAAATCAGTTTCTGAATATTTTTACTGTATGTTTACAGCACCTGATTTAAACAGTTGTTGACCCAAGGTGTGGACTCAAGTCACAAGACTTGAACTCCAGTTAGACACGAGTCACAGATTCTTAAGACTCGACTTGACAAAATCAAAAGACTTGCAACTCGACTTCATTGGGACTTTAGCCTTAAAAGTGCTTTGCAAGTGCTTGAGCTTTAAAAACTGTGCCACAAATCAATTCATGGATGTTATTTTGTTAAATCAACTAATGTTAAAGCTAATAATTCCCAGCAAGATCGGCACTAAATTCTCAAAGTTCACTTTGTTTGAACCAGTCCCGCAACATTAAATCAAGTTACCAGAGAGAACCATGAAGAACTAAGTGCCAGTTGGACAGAATGATACCAAAGATCATTTTATTAGCATACAATATTACACAGTCAACAAAAAAATGAACTGCAGTTTGTAAACCCTGCAGGTCAAAAATTACAGCAAGACTCAACAACTTCCAACTTTGTTCAACATTTGAAGTTGCAAAAAGACCGATAAGTCAAGGCTTGTATTAGCATACGTAGTTTGCAAGCTAATGTTTAGCTAACAATAGCTTAACAGTCAAGTCACTTTTTAAGATTTTTTTTAATTAAATAAAAACAAATTCTAAAAAGCATTCACTATTTATTCACTACAAATTTGTTATGTCATACTCTATTGTGGCATAACATTTGATGAAGAGCACATTATGACTTTAGAGTTAACATTAAAGACTCTAAACTCAAGTTTTAGGACTTGGGATTTTACTTGGGACTTGTCAGTCTTGACTTGGGACTAAAATTCAAAGACTTAAGACTTGCAAAACAATTACTTGGTCTGTTACTGACACCATTAAGGAGCTCTGTAGTGTAATGAGTCATGTGAACATCTGAATGACCTGCTGACTGGTCATTCGCCTTTCAGCTGATTCTCAGTGGATGTCTTACAGAGTGAAATCCTGTGGCGAAAACTCAGCTCACAAAATTTGGAAAGTATAAGTAAATATTCAACATAGTAGATGTGAGTTGATAATTGTCTGGCTTGATCTCACTTTTATTATTACCTATACTGTTGCTGGAGAGCAGCCAGTGGTTTGTAGACCAGTAATGTTTCTGTTCTTATATTGGTAGTCATTATCTCTAATGTCCTATGTCTTAAAGCTAGATTATGTTTGCAACTAGTTCTTATGATGTAATGTCCAAACACATCTGAAGCAATAGTGTTTATAGCTGTTTCAATGACCACACTTGAAAGGTGGGGTGAAGTGTCCATAAAAGAGAGGGGCGAGATGTGATAATTGTTCATATAAAGAGATAAAGGCTGACACTTCAGACAGTCTTTCCTGGAAGGAATTCATAGTGCTGCACTTACCTGACACAAAAGTGACAGAAGCAGTTGTGCAAACAATGAAAACAGGACAGCTTAAGAGTTCAAACCCTGCTCACTTCCTCACATCCACACAGCTCGCCAATCTCTGGTTGAAGTGCATGTGAATGTTGGATAGTCGATTTTGGAGTTTCAGAAATTGCTGGACACTGCATCTCGGCACACTGAATTACCAACTCTGTTGATACACTGCGCTCGACTTTACTACACTACAGACAGTATGGGTTGTAGCAGCTGCTGCAGAAGTGTGAGCTCTGTGCTAGGGACAGTGACAAACAGTGGCAGGGCTAACAGTTAGCATCACATAGCTAATGTTACCTTCCAATTATTAAGGGGTGTAACAACAGAGTTGAGGGTTTTGGTGTCAGCATGAGTTTGTTGGGAACTTTAAACGACTCGATGTTGGATGCTAGCTGCCGCTGCTATTTAAGCTCATGCTAAGCACTGTTTCAGATTAACAAGAAACCATCTTAATTGGCAACTTTCAGTCAAATGCGCTTGCGGTTGTTTAAGTGATGACAGCTATGAAAAACGGAAGGAGAATATGTAGCTGTCCTCATGCAAAGAATGCCTCTTTGTTTAGCTTTTCGTTTCAATGTCAAAACACACCAGGCAGACGTTAAGCTGACACTGGGAGGGGAACGGCTCCAGAGATGGCAGCCACAGAAAGTTTGCTGATCCAGCAGGGAGTGTGGATGGTCCGGGATCAGACCCCCTGCGCAAAAAGAATCAAATGTAGGTATCACTTGACTGGAGATGTTTAGATACTACTTTGTACTGGGTTATTTCAGTTGATGCCTTAAAAAGTATCAAGTACCAATACCCAGTCCTAAAGGCATCCATGTTTTTGTGTTATGTGAATGCTGTTTATGACAGGAATTAAATAAAATGTAATCTAATAAAATTGATTACTTATGGCTACATGTTTCCTGCTTTCCCAAAAGGAGCTAACCTCTCCATTCATAAACTTGCGTGACCAACAACTCTCAGCATTGGAGGCTGTATTAAAAATGTCTCTCTGTGTTTAACTAGTGCTCCTCTGAGTGCAGAGACAGCAGGAGAGATCTGAGTCTGATCCACTTACTGCTGATATGACATGAAGAGAGCTTCTGGAACTGTTCGGAAACACTTTGCCAGTCAGACAAAAGGGGCGACTGAAGCTGGAAGAGGACTGACGGTTTAGGATGTGTGTGAGTCTGAGTGTGTGTATGGGAGGGTGTTTGAGAAGGTCCTAAGGGCCTCACTACGTGGACACAGACAACCAGCCATCCGTAGCCTCTCATGCATGCACACACAGACACATGAGCGTGCCCTCTCCCTCTGTCAAACACACACACATACACACAACCGTGTTTTCCCACAGTTGTCCCGACACATACACTGTGTCTCTCTAAGCCCCGCTCTCCTCTGCTCCTTGCCTTAGCTGCTGGTGGCAAAGCTGTGATAATCCTTTGGCCAACACAAAGCTCAGACTGTTACAGACTACAATCTGAAGGAACACACACACACACACACACACACACACACACACACACAATCCGAGAAGCAAACAGGCTTGTGTGTGTGTGTGTGTGTGTGTGTGTGTAAGAGGAAAGGGGGTGGGACCTGAACAGTAACGGGTAGTGGGAGCGTGGGGGCCGGGGCCAGCGGCGCTGTTTTGCATATGTTATTGCAGCAATGGGGAGAGGTTTGCATATGTTACTGGACCCACAGGGGACCAACTCTGCATGCTTTATCATAGAAAACAGCCTCACAACACAACACAAGATTACTGGGCTCATACCAAAACAAACAGACCCTTGTGGTGCGTTTGTGTGTGCATCATGTCAGTATGTACATATTAGGTTAACAGGGAGGGTTAATTAGACAGTTGTGAAATGGCTATAAGGTGAACATCTTTTCAAGGAGCATAGAAAATTAACTACAGCACCACTAATCTATGTATTCTACATGTGGGAATTTTGTGCAATGTTTAAAATGGTAAAAAAAGTATAGTGTTAACCTTCACTTGTGAACAAACGAGAAAATCAATCATTCTTAGGAGACTCTTTAAGGTGGAGGTGTGCATGTATGCAGTTAGGGAGGCTATAGCGGAGGGAGCAGAAGAGGAGAAGGAGGAGGAGGAGAGGAGGGGGGGTCCTCAAAATAACCAGATGTGATTCCTGCCCCCTTTGTGTCTGCCAGTTCACAAAGACTCAGACCGAAGCCCTAACCCTGCGCCCTGTGAGGACTCGCACTCACACGCAGTGTAATTCCCAGAGGCTCGTCCTATCTCGTCCCGTCAGTCAGTCAATCAGTCTGAAGACAATCAGTAGGAGTCCCGATTTTCTCTTCAGAGAGAGAAAATGCTCCTGGAATGTAATGATAATGTGATGCAGGGGTTTGAACGGCAGTGGGCTGCCACCTCTGGAGACAACCCCCCTTTTGGGGCAGCGATTGGAGGTAATCTGGTCACACCGTGGAAGGCGGAACAGAGGATACAAGCTAATCTATTCAAATCTAGACGCAACTTATTCGATTTCTATTCTTAGCACTCACTGCTGAGTTCAGAGGCTTCTTTCTATTGTTGCCAGTGTGAGGCAGTGTGTTTATGGAAATGTGTTATTCACTTTATTCCCAGCAATTAGATAGACACCACACATATGTACATGAGAGACAGGGATTTAAATATACTATATACAGATGGACTTTTATGCCCTGGTCAGGATGTTAAACCCTGATTTTACATCTCAGCCAACAAATTACACACAAACACACACTTCCAGACACACACGCGCGCGCACACACACCCAAAAATCGACACCATCCAGCTAAGCGGAAAGGCACAAAGCCCTGCAAAGCCTGCAAGACCTCTGATAACACCGCACCTGTGTGTGTGAGTGAGTGTGTGAGCGTGTGTGTACATTTGTGTGTACATTCCTATGCCTTTGCATGTACATTCTGTAGTGTGTGTGAAGACACCTGTACTAAAACTCCCCAAATGAAGTGTTCCAGTCTTCCTGAGAAAATACAGGCAGAATTGTGTGTTTTGTCCAATCAACAGTTTCAAAACAAGATATTCAGTTTACAATTATATGGAACTCAGAAAAAAAAAACAGAAAATAATAAAGAAACTTCGATTATTTTTTTTTTCTATTTTTTTCTCATGTTTTTGTGTGTAAGTGACTAATGGAGACTGCAATGAGGCTGTAATGTAATCTTCAGTGCAAAGGCAAACAGTCAAACTACGTCCACCATAAGTGCTTGTTTTTGTCACTGACAGGCTCCGATTTTCATTGAAAGATGGAATTTTTTTTTATTAGGAAATTCCTTGAGATATAATATATTATTTTAAGGGGGTCCTCAACAAATAAAATACAATATAAGCACAATAAGCCAAATATTTAACATAAAACAAAATGAACAGGATAATTAAACAACAAATTGACAAAAACAGGCAACAATGACAAACGACAACAAGAAAAAGAAAAAAACAAACAACAACAAAAAACAAAACATTAAAGTTATATGACATACATAATCAGGACATAATACTCCAAACAGAGCAAAAAATGGATCATTCAATCACTGATTATAAGGTGTTTGACAACAGCATCGAAAGGATTCGAACGAAGACATAAAACATTTTTCTTAATCTTTCACATGATCTAGTCTGTTTAATATTGTCTTCCTGCAACAGCTCAACTTGTCAGACTTCAGAACAGGACTTCTCCCTGAGCAAGACTTGTTAGACGCAATAACAAATAGACCGGATCAAGTGAAAGGTAAAGGAAGGTGTTTTATTTCT
This sequence comes from Epinephelus fuscoguttatus, assembly GCF_011397635.1. Classification (NCBI taxonomy): domain Eukaryota; kingdom Metazoa; phylum Chordata; class Actinopteri; order Perciformes; family Serranidae; genus Epinephelus; species Epinephelus fuscoguttatus. The sequence goes on along the minus strand of NC_064754.1, from coordinate 40,951,593 downwards.
TTGTATGAATTCTTTCCATAATGTTGTCAGAAACAATCAATAAAACAATAAAAACAATCGGAGCCTGTCAGTGGCGAAAAAAGCTCTTTCAGTGGACGTAACTCTGAAGATTACATGGCAGCCTGTTTTGCAGCTGCCAACTGCAGCCCTCTCGCTCAATAATGGACCAATTTCAAAAGCTGTTGTTCCCATTAATCGTTTACACACAAAAACATGGGAAATAGGGTCATGTCTAAAAACTACCTTAAAAAATTCCTCTAAGGAGCTGATGCCAGTAATTGTTTGACATTTTTAATCGGTTATCAAAAAGTTACTAAAACAGCTTGTTTTTTTTCTTTTGTTCTCTTTTCTAAGGCTGTCTTTATATCTTGCAGCAAGCCAAATTTGTCATGTGAGACATTAAAGAATGAACTGAACTGAGTGTTTCTGAGCTGTATGTGAGAGTACAAAAAGTCTATGTAAAAAATAAGTGTATGTAAACCAATTCAGTGTCACGAAGCACCATGCTCTGCAAATACACTTCTCCTTCATGACCTGCACCACCCAAAAGACTTAAACCTGCTGGACCTCCTTTAGCCTCATGTCTGGTCGTTATTAATAGAACTAGATAGAAAACACACAAAAGCCATGTCCTTTGACAAATGTACCCTGGCCTGCCTCCTGTGCTGTCAGTGTCTCAGTCTGAGGGAGAATAAAGAGTCAAGGGCCTTTTGACATGGCGGAGGTGAGAAGACTGGAGAGTCGGTACTGTACAATGATGAGACAGCAAAAACAGCTCAATGAATAGATGTGGATTTAAAGGATTTTTTTTTACAAAGCACTGTTTGAATTGAGCCCATTCTTGTACAAGGAATGAAAAAAAAAAAAAAAAAAAAGAGGTCAGCCAGACAGAGGAAAGGACAGAAGGAGACGTGGAATAAAGGTCGAAACTTAAACCTGTGATTTCAAGTTCAGCGGAAAGAACAGAAGAAATGATTTAATGCTCATTATTATTTGAATTATGGGTCATTTGTGAGCTTTAACTATTATGTGAGGTTTAGTCAAGAAAAAATGGGTGGAGATGTGAATAAGCCTTAACTTGTATTAGTGTGGGTCTCTACACAGATGTATCAGTCAGCACAGACTGCCTTAATGACAAACTTTAATATTAAAGTTTTATAACAATCCTGTCGATTTCTGTATTTTGCCTCCTTTAACAGCATACTGTGACTACAAAGTTACATTTTCACCTCCTGTTCTGTTACTGCTACATTCATTGTGTCATTTTGCTATCGTTTATATATTGTGTGTTCGTTGCCTATTTTGTTTTTTGTCTCCTTTTTGGAAATTATTAAGCCCAGTCACCCCAAGAGAATATTAGTATTTCACGTTTCTACAAATCATGTCAATGTTTCTTAAGTGGTATAGTATGTGAGCTGACTTCTGACCTCATCGGGAGGTGGAGGGGATGGTGGATGATGCGATAAGCTGCAGACCACTGTTGGAGACCAACAAACAAAAAAATCTGTTTTTTTCCCCAACAAGTCATCGCCATGTTTCCAGCAGATTTTTAGCCACAAAACTTGGGTGTTTTTTAGTTACCCATTGCTGCTTTTTCAGCAGGGATTGTGCCGCAAAAAACAGGTATTATAAGCCAAAACATGATCTTTTCCTAACCATAACCAAGTGGTTTGTGCCTTAAACTAACCACACATTAATACCAGCATTGAAAAGAAGCTTCAATATATCTGCTACATCATAATGTGCAAATGCAATGTATTTGTGGTTTGCAGAAACATACAATGCCAACATTTTTTTTTTTTTTACAATACATTTGGGTTGTAATATCGGTATGACTGCACAGCAATTTCACTTTTCCCGGTAGAAAATGAAATACTCACACACTGAGGTCCTATTTCCACATTTTCTTTTATTCTTAATGGGCTGGTTTTGACCTAGAGACCATTTGTGATTGACATATTATCATGTCCATGTAGAGTGAAAGAATAAGACGGCAGTGTGAAGGTATTACTTTGTCTTTTTGTGAGAATAATTGTCTCAAAGCAAATATGAAAGAATTCTGAATGCACATAAGCCTCCTGATTTCTGATTTATACAAGTATCACATCACTTTATATCCAGACCTGCAGCCACTTTAATCTGTCACTTGTCAGAAAGAACACTACTGCTGTCATTCTGAAGAGGGACAGGATAAAACATCTTCAAATCAACTCAAAAACTAAGAACTTTAGTATGAGACTGTAGCAGCTAACAAACTGTACAAGCATCCTGCAGATGTACAGTTTCTGCAAATCTATTTAAGAACTTCCTTTCTTCACCAAGTGATCACAGTGCAGTTCTCTGTTTGACCACTGAAGGGTGCTCTAACACAGCATGCCGAGAAGGTCCTACAACAACCTCACCTGTGGCCGTTTTCAACTGCTCAAGTGAGACTGGTTAAGGTTGGGAAAACATGCTCTCTGTCATCAGTATTAGCTTATATTTAACACAAAAGAAGTTGGGAACAATTCCTTCTTATGTAAGTCTGTAGAGAGAAAACATTTTTCAAATGTATCCAGAGAAGGAGCTTGCTTTGTGCTGAAAGACCTGACTGGGTCGATGGGGAGGACCAGCATTTTCAGCTGCAGCTTAAAGCACTGCTAGTTTTTCAATGTGAGAGACAGCCAGTTAGATCTAGTTAAAACGACACCAGATGTGTACATGAAGCTACTTTTTTGTAGCACGTCTTGTCCTGCAATTTTGAGTCAGTGAAGCAAACAATGAACCTGGAACACATTGTACCTGACACATCGTCTCGTCTCTACAAAGAGCTCAACATTTAACAATTACATTATGACTAATATTATGTCTGTGAATACACACATGGTTTTTCAGTTCCTTGTATGCAACATCATCCCATAATGCAATAAATATTTGTTTATGTAATATGTCACTGAAGAAATACAACATCCAATTTCTAACCCTAATGTGAAGGTAGACGATATGATTCAAATTCCACATATAAAATACAAGTTCAACCTTTAAAAAACAAAACATAAAAATGGTTTCTTTTCTCTTCTCTGTTAACTTAAATCTGAAAAATATCAACAGCATGGTGCAGATACCATGCTCTCAGGAACACGTTTGGTGTTGATCCTTAAAATGGTATTTTCATTAACATATCACTCTGAACATCAAGTGTGTATCTGAGGAAATAAATTTAAGAATTTAATTTTCAGTGACGAACAATGTCACACAAAAAAAACTTAAATATAACAGTGATGTGTCCTTCAAACAAGTTTTTGGTGAACATCCTTTAAAATGAAACAAAGTAAAAATAGATATAATACTGGGCCAGAGAGGTTTGCTCAAGCTTTTCGACTTATTTTCAAGTTTCATTATCTTAGAATTTTACACCGTAGGATAAGTATGTTCAGGTTACACACCACATTGGCATTGTAAAGGATTTAAGTTGTAATATTAAATGACTATTTGCATGTGTCCAACAAACAATTATTTAGTTCAGCCAACAAAGTGGAAAAAAAGAAATAATTCATTTGAATTAAACTAAATATTTTAACATTTTTAAGCACATAATGCATTACCAGCTTTAATTTGACATGGACAAACTCCAGAGGCCTACTTTGTTAGAAAGTCATTTGTATTATTTTTTTCTAAAGAAATGTAAATGTATTTTCTTTTCTGAAAAGAAGAGGATTTTAAGGGGCAAAACGTCCTAACCTTGGGCTAACAAAGACACGTGTGAATTGAGCATACAGCAAAGACCCTTCTAGAGAAAGACGGTGAGACAAAAAGGTATAAAACATACTAAATGAAGGGGAGAAAAAAGGGCAGTGAGGTGAGAAAGAGAGATACTAAATGGACTTTAAGAAGAGCAGTTAAAATGGCTTAATTTCTGCGGTGAACAAAAAGGTCACTGACTGTTTTTCACGGGCACCCCCAGAGACACTGACACACATATACACTCACTCACTCACTCACTCACTCACTCACACACACACACACACACACCTGTCCCTGAGGAAAAGATCGATACGTACACACTGATACCACCGTGAGGAGAGAGTCCGCTCGATACGCACTCACACCACCGTGGGCAGAGGTACCGATCAATAAACACACACACGTACAGGTGTCACCGCTACTATCTAAAGAGAGGCCAATCAATGCTCACACACTGATATACCTGTACCAATCAGCTGCTGTGTGCTCAGACTCACTCCCCTGTCTCTTTCACTCTTTTTAATACACTCCCCCTCCTCATTTCTCTCTCCCTCTCTCTCTCCTCCGTTCCTTCTGAATCACTTACAACAACACACCTCTCCCCCTCTCCAGCTGTCTTCCCCTCTCTTGTCTCTGGTCCATACAGAGTACATTCCTCCTACGTAGGTGAATCATGTTGAATCTAATGTCATTTCTCTCTCCCATACAGCTGGCTAAAACATACCAAAAATGCACAGAGAAGATTATTGATTTGGATTTGACTCATGTTCAGAGTTTTTCAAATTAAAAGGAGAAAAATTCTCACTTCAAACATCCCTGCTGTTTTCAGAGAGTCTACACTTCCTGCAGCAGCCATGGGGTGGCGCTCTGGTCTTAAACCAGCGCAGCGGGCTCCTGACAGCACTAGCGGGGGAAAAAGTCACTGTGACTTGTGTGTGTTGTATGATTAAATGCATACATTCATGCATGATCTTTACATGCATTAATGCAGCCTGTGTACAGACAGCAGGTCGCTCAACTTGCACTGCCCTTTCTGCCTTCACTGACCACTCTCCATCCATCCATTCCCACTTCACTGCACTCCTCTTTTCTTGCCTTCTATGTATCCCTTTCTTCCATTTCTGTTTGTCTCCCTCTGTCCTCGCCTTCTTTCTCTTTCCTGTGCTGTTGGCTTGTAATCGGAAAAGTGGTTCTCTTCGCCTTTCCATCCTTTGTCAAAGATCTCTCCCGAAAAACACCACCATTGTTGAGTTCAAACACACTGTGTGGCACACTGAAAATGACAGAACTGACAAAAAAAAATCAATTTCGGTTTTCTATTAATTGAT